>NW_015166480.1:60484-64908 GCF_001447785.1 Gekko japonicus | reverse complement strand
AAAGAGGATACTCTGTAAGTTGCAAAGGAGGGGTTTGGACCATGCAGGGGAGAAGGAGTTGGGTGGAAGTAAACCCCCCTCCTCTTCACAAATTTGCGGCTCTTCCAGGGCATTGTCCAGAGAAAGGGGCACTGTAGAGGGAGATGCAGTCCCAGACTCTATCTCTGTGCTGAAGGAGATGGACAAAGATAAAAAGAAATAATTTTAAAAGTGGCTAGTTCTGAAGTGATTGATTAACTTTCTTAATTATACCTCTTTCCAGAAATAAAACTTGAGACAGACCCCTGACTATATCACATAAGTTCCTATTTTTGTAAAAACAACGATAACAACAAAAATTAGCATATGGAACCCTGAAACAGGCAGAAATTTGGAAGAGGAGGGTTTCATAAGCATCAATATCAAGTCCAGAGTTTATTCAGCAAGACAACTGGCACACAGGTCACTCTTGCAATATTTGGATCAATGAGAGACTCCTTGTTGCATAGAGTACTCACACAGGGGAATACCCTACCTATCCCCAAATAATGAGTTGACTAAGCAAAAGGAGCTTCTCCAAAAGGAACTACCATCTAAAGTGTGACAGCACAGAACAGTGGGGAAGGGGAAGAGAACACCTGCCATTGGAAAATACACTAGGATTGTATGTTTTCTTTCTTTTGTTTTAATTAATCAGTTGCAGAAATGTATTTTGATCATAACCTTGGAAATTCAAATCTTGTTAATAATCGTTCCCCCCCCCCAGTTGACATATTCCACTTATTTTTAATATAACTTTTATTGATATAACAAGGGAATTACAATTTAAGTAACAAATAAGTATAACACATTTACACACACAATACCTAATTATGACCATTGCTAAAAAATAATAATCCAAATTTCATTTCTTACCTCCAGTTTCTGAAAGTTTGCCTCTGTAAATTTTATCCTCTACCACATCTGTCCAGTACAGCAAACTCTGATTGAAATGAAAATCAAGTGCTATTGTATTTCTCAGACCAGGAACTAATAAGCTGTAGTCCCGCTTCTGAAGATCGATCTTTCTGATCTCATGGCGAATGGAAAAAATTATGAAAGCTTCAAATGGCTCTAAAAATACAATGAATTTTCTTGTAAAATGTATTAGACAATGATAAAATTCATTCATTTACTTACAAAATTTAAATGTAGAATACTTATAACATAATTTGCATTACTACACTAATTTTCCCATAACATTTTCTCAAACACAGCTCAAATACAACCTTTGCTCATTTATTAATTCTGACATTGCTAATAGAAGAAGCAGACTGACAGTATAATCCTAAGAAGAATTATGCCCTTTAAAACCCATTGACTTGGATGGCTTTAGAAGGTTGTAACTATACTTAGGACAGCACAGTAGGCAATCTGTGAGTCATAGTTTTAATACAGTAAACTGTGACTATGGGTGACAGCTCAGAAAGTTAAGTGCTATGGGGAGGAACCCTGTGTTGTAAAAAAAAAGTTCTGATTGAAGGTGGTTAGAGTGTTACACTGGAATCTGGGACATCAAGATTTGAATTGTCACTCTGCCATGATGCTCACTGAGTGTCATAGGCCAGCCAGCTGCCACCTTCTCTTCGGAAGAGGAATTGGAAGAATTGGGCCCCACACCAATGGAAATCCCACCTGAGCAGCTGAGTCCAGCAGCCGACCCAATGGGGGAAACATCAAAAAGCAAGACCACTCCCCAATCATGGCGAGGCTACTTAGTCTTCCAAGAGAAGAAAAAGATGCCATAGAGGCCGGTGTCTCCATCTCCACCAGTCTCTCCTGAACCAGCAGAGCATAGGAGGGAGTGTTTGACTGCTCTAGAGAGAAGATGAAGTGCTCACCTGATTGGTCAGAAACAATCAGTGTTAATGCATGAGGTGGAGTCCTTGCAGGACCAGGACTGACAGGCTGATAGGGAAAAAGTAAAGACCTGCATTTGTAGGAAGGTGAACATGACTTTAAGGAGCAACACTTGGGTCTCGGGGCATGAGTCAGCAAAGGAGGCAAATAAAAGGAAAGTTTGACATGGAAGCAACCTTCCTTGTGACAACTCCGTGAAGCTGACCTGCTTAACAAACAGAGCTCTACTCTGACTTGTTGCCTTGTACCTTGTTGTTGGTAACCCATGATTGCTCCTTCAAACTGGGACTCAGACCCTGCATCCCACACCTGTTCCCCAGCCCTGGAACCAGATTTCTGAACCCTCAGACCTCCTTACCCTGACCCTTGGGCTGGACTTTAAAATTTAAAAGTTGGCAGTTGTATATAATGGCTGCACTCTAAATATTCATCAAGATGTGATAAATAAATTTAAAAGTTCAAATTTATTTATATTTCTATTGCAATTTTTTCAGATTTTCATGGGAACAGTTTATTTTTTATTAATATACTGATCTTGTTTAGGATAGGTTTTGTTTTTGGGGGGTTTTTTTTTGGGGGGGGGAAATGGGAACGCATGCTCAATAGTTGAGCAAATGTCCTGTTGATACCAAATGGAACATACAAGTCCCTTGAAAGGACACCACATATCACTAGAATGATGTCCTCAACACAAATTAAAACAATTTTACTACTATTACAAGCAATAATTAAGTAACCAGAACATCTCAGTGTATTCCTGAAGTTGTGCATTTCTATTTCATAAGAGTTCATAATAGAAAGCACCATTAGAGTACAAAGATGTAAATACATGGTGTTCCTTTGCATATTTCAGATCATTGGATCTGGTTATCTCAAACACTGCTGTATGTTTTTGAATAAATGTTGTCTTCTAATCTGGGAATGGTGTGTGTGAAACACAAATTAAAACAATTATATTGGAAAAGATAGCATTTCTATAGCATTTAGCATTTCTAAAGCTGGGCAGACTGAATATAATAAATCCAATGTGACACCCATTCTGATAAAAACACCACTTCTGGCTACACCCATAGACAGCACAATAATGAGTCTCTAATCTCCAGATCTGGTCTTGCTGGATATTTGATAGTTGTAACTGTCATCAATATGCAATATGCATTTCTTAATCTATCATTCTGCAAAGCTTTGTAATTATATGACAGTTTTTCATAGACTGTAAATAATTCTGCAAAACCCTGTCTGAAAGAAATTTAAGAGTTAATGGACATATAAGAGTGCATGATAATCCAGATACAATGCTTTTCCAATGTGAACGGCCTTAGTTTGTTCCCCTTAAATTTTCATAAAAAGAGTTCTATGGTAGTGGATAGACTGTAATGTCAACTTACCAATATTATCACAGCTTTCACCATCTTTATTGAGTGTCCAACCTTCATAACAGGAGCACTTAACAGTATTTTTTTGTTGTTCACACACTTGGCTGCACTTTTGGTGTTTAGCGCAATAATCCATAAATTCACAGGATTTATTGTCTGGATTTAAGTACAGTTCTGGAGGGCAGGAACACACAATTCTACCACCAGGAACTACTGAACACTGGTGGCTGCAGCCACCATTGTTAAGTGAACATTCATCTGAAATAAAATCAAAAGCCTATCAACAACTTCTCAGCCATACAACACAATTTTGTAAGTAGAAGCATGGATACAGCAAGATTTGTAAGAAATAGTACGGAAAAATCTAATAGATTTGCAATAGAATTTAGTGGTATTAAGACTGGAAAAAATAAAAAGAGAAAATTTCTTCAGGAACAATTCAGAAGCATATATGAAATTAATACAGGACAAATTACATGGCCTCATGAATTGGAGTAACAGCAATGAAATTCATTAGTATCAAATGCATCTCAGGAGTAATAATAAATATTTGATTTTGTTACTTGGGGGATTTATTGGATGTGTTTTTCTCAGAACCATTTTTTCCCTTGAGCTTGGTACCTTGAATAATCAGTCTATGGGCAACTGATATTTGCTTTGTACCAGTTGGTTAGCTGAACCATGATCTGATCACTCCTAGCTTTATGATTCCATTTTTTGTTACTTGGGGGATTTATTGGATGTGTTTTTCTCAGAACCATTTTTTCCCTTGAGCTTGGTACCTTGAATAATCAGTCTATGGGCAACTGATATTTGCTTTGTACCAGTTGGTTAGCTGAACCATGATCTGATCACTCCTAGCTTTATGATTCCATTTTTTATTATGAAAAGGCAGTGAAAGAAAAATTTCAGTGCAGAGGTGGGAGGATTCTGGCAGGTGTATTAGGCTGCGGTCAAATGTGCCTTTAGATCCAACATAGCTACGAATGACTGACAGATCTAAAAGGCATGATCAGACTGCAATATCTGAGAAAGGTCCTGCAATTGTCAGCTCATCCTGCCCTACCACAGAAACAAAGTTAAAAGACACGAGGGAAAGTCCAGTCCTAACACTTGCCAATGGGCCACGAACCGACTTTCCCCTGTCTGATCATTCAAGCGTGCTCTCTA
>NW_015166480.1:25770-55225 GCF_001447785.1 Gekko japonicus | reverse complement strand
AATAGGGACATTGGCGGGAAGTTCAACCCCACCAATAAGATCTAGGGGTGTCCCTCCACAATTGCAGTACTTTTCATCCAGAAAGCTTCCATGGCAGAGTGGGGATCTGAGGTTGAATCTTCTAGATCCTGATCTAACCACTATACCACAGTGGTGCCAAATAATCATAATTACTACAAATATTTGTACCTTTACGGAGTTGGCCCTTATCATAGTCCACACCTCTCTAATCCTGCCTTTGTTGAGGCAGAGAATTGTTGTGATTCTGCACTAGATGCTAACTGTTTATACCTTATTTTCATTTGATGATATGACTTGTTTATGCTACCATTGCTGGCTCCTTTCCTGGCTGCTTCTTCCTTATTCAGCTTTTTCTTTACCCTTGTTGCCTTTCCATCAATATCTGTTCTAGGCTCTCTCAACCAATCATTTCTTAAACTCATTCTAAGTTGCTTTTTTCTTCTCTTCAAGTCTGCCATCCTAGTTGGCCCAAGTGAGTCTCCGTTTAATAGCCTAAACCAGGGCAATGAAAACTAATGGGAAATGCAGTTGCCAAGTAAACTGGCCACAACCCAAAGTGAACTGATGTTGCTCCCATAATAGCATGTTATTTCCTTTTAACTTGTTTTATTGATATATAAGCTTTTAGAGCAGATATGTTTACTTCCTTTTAGCTTAATGAAAGAAAAAAGTAATAGAAAATTTCCCTTATTGGTAGACTAGGTATCTTCTATTATATTTAGCAAATGTATATAAGCTATCATGTTAATATTTTAAAGGAAATACCTACAATTAAGCATTCATTGTACAAGTACTGATTACATCAGGGTGAATGTAATGATTTGTGAATTACCATTCTTTAATAGGCTATATTTTCTTGCTTTGTGGACACCACCTAAGCCTGCATTCCTCAATAAATATCTGTCCTATATTTATTCTTATATACAAATAATTTCTGTCTGCAATGTCTTTGGTCAACATGAAATATATCCATGATAATAAAGATGTTATTTAATATAACCACATAATGGCTCCCAGTCAATTCCATATTAAAATAATCAAGTACAATAGAACTAAAGCCCACAAATATTTTAAACTCTCCGTTTTTAAAGAAAAAGAATGGTAAGAGAACCTTTAAAAAGTATCAGTAGAATGGACAAGTCTGTAAGCATATTATAAAATTAATAATAAAAACTGGAGAGAGCAACTATATAATAGAATTCAAAATAAGATATATATTGTGATATTTTAATTATTTCTTTAAAACAATTCTGGTCAGAATATGCAAAACCTAATGATTCCTAATATTCCTTTATCAGTGTTAATACTATTATTGGCATTTTTTAAAAAGGGATCTAAGCAAAATTTCTCCCTTCCCGTTTTATTCTCATAACAACTTTGTCAGTTAGGTTAGGATGAGAAAATGAGGTAGGAGAGTGGCTCAAGATCACTCAGTGAGCTTCATGGCAGTGTGGAGATTTTGAACCTGGGTCTTCCAAATTCTAGCGTGACACTCTATTTACAAGTTTTGATATGAAAACCGAACCTCTCAAAAATCCATTCAGCTCTCTGTATGAGACCCAGAAAACAAATCAAACATGGTTGAGTAAAAGATTTTACTTTTCACCATCCATAGTATCAAAAAGTAGATGACATTAAGTGGCCTACAGTGTTGTGCCTAGACTCTTCCTCTCTCAGAAGGACGAGTCTGGTACCCAGAAAAAATGGTAACACAGGCAACCTTCTTTCTCAGCATCTCTACCTTGGTCTGCAAATAGGATCAAGATAGGTCTTACAGTCACATGAAATGTGTGCCATGAAATATTGACCAGAAGCTTGTCTAGGAAAACTGGTCTTAAAGGTGCATTGTGAAAGGGTCTGGTTTCTGACAGCTCCCTTTCCTCTTTAAATTCACCAATGACAAAGATTGACTTCTCAGAAAAGGCAGTAAAACTAACCAACTCCCTACCTTGCCTGACCTCTCCTTAACTGCTTATTCTAAGTGCCTAGTAAAAACCATTTTAATACCGTAACACTCCTTGTAATGGTTTTCCTGTCCTGGCAATTACAGGTCACTAAACAAAACAGACATTTTCAGATGAATGTTACATTGCATTTGCAATTTCTGGGAACTTCTGGTTGCGGTGCAGCAGCTTTGGACTGCCCTCAAGTAGCAGCCGAACCACCGATCCTTCCAGGGAGGTCCAGGACCATCTGGATCCCATTGAACCTTCCCGAAGAGGGGTTCAAGCAGGGGGCTTGAATTGAACACTCCCACTTGCGGCAGCAGGCAGGCAGAGTTCAGATTGCCCCAACGCCAAGGATCTGAACGAGCACACACAATGGCAGCCATTGGTGCAAAGCTGTGAACACCGGATGAACGGGAGATCCAGCACTTCATATTATTTGGAAAGAAAAGGACTCTAACATTGTGAGTAAAAGAAGCACACAAACTTTGTAACCATTACTGGCAAAGGGCCCCTTTAAACTTTAAAAACCAGACAGAAACAAAAAGGAGATTCGGGCTCCCTCCCCCCTTATTTCCACGGCTTGGAAGAGGCTTTGAACAGCTAGAGCATCATATTTGGAGCTATTAAGAGACTGGGTTGAAGTTTTGAAATCTATATATTAACAGAACTTTTTAAATGCTAGACCATATTTTGGAATACAGTTTAAATGACTACAAACTGAACTCGATGTTTGGCAAGGGTAAATAATTTTGATACAAGGACTCCTATCCAATTTTTATTTGCCTATTGCTTTAATTGGAAAAATAACTTAATTTCTATGGTTTATTTTTTGGATTTGCCTTTGGCCTTTTAAAAATTTGCAGTTTCTGGGAACGTCATGAAGCTTCCTTGCTCAGACACATTGTTTCACCATTACTATCACAGCATTGTTCTAGGAGCAATCACACCATGCTCCAAGGAGTATATCTAGCTGCACTGTGTTCAGCGAAGTGTGTGTGTGTTTGGACGTCCACTAACATGAGGTTGGGTACTCCTCCTTCCTGGAGCGGAACACTGGTTCATTTTGCTCATCTTTCTCCTCAGATCTCTGTTTATTGGATAGGTAAATATAGAATAAATTTTGTTCTCTATCTCTATAAACTACCACCTTAATTTTATGAACTTGTATGTGTGTTTACAGAGTGTTCTTAAATTAATGAGTTTGATTTTATTCTTTAATTCTCTTTAATAAAAACATTTCATTAATCACAGTCTGATTGATTTTGAGAGTTCTACTGGGAGGAGGAATCCTGGTATACATAGGTGGAAATCCTGTTTGATTACCCTCCTCTCACACTGTTTGGGTCTCCTTGCTAAATTCCCCAACATACTCAGGAGACCCTCACAACCACTTAGGGTGACAATGGCTGTGGTCACACGCAACATTAGCCACGCAAGAGATACGGAAGACAGGCGGAGTTTCCGGGCGCGATCTCACCAGCACATCTGGGGAGCGTAGCGCTTCTGTGGCACAACCGAGGCTTCCTCCAGAAACCGCGCAGCAAAAAACTAGTACCTCGGAGGTACTAGTTTCCGGAAACTGCGGGGCAAGGGCGGGCGTCTAATCGCGTTTCCGGTGGCATCCGGCGCCCGCCCATGTCCCCTTGTGAAAAAGGTTTTTTTTCCCCCACGTCCCCGTGGTTGCGCACATGCACCCAACGGAGCATGCGCATTCGTAGTGAAAAAAAAAGAAAACTAGTTCGCCGCGCCGCGCACTTCTTCGTTGCGCGCAGGCATGTGTTGTGATCGACGCCTCTCCGTAACCACAGAAGCTCCACGGTACCTCCACAGAACCTCCACAGGAGGTATGATCGCTTTACTGCGTGTTAGTTTGCCCCAGGGCAAACAGCCACGCTTCCCCCCCGCAGTTTCCTGCCCGTGTGACCGGGGCCAATAATCACTTTTCAGTAAAGCTCAGGATAGACTGTAGCACAATTTTATGCTACAGTTGAAAGGGTTAAATATAAATGCAGGAGAGTTATTATGGAATTATTATAGAGTTATTATAGACTCCATCTTTAAGTGTATTCAGTTGTATGGCAAATGTTTCTTTATGCTGTCTTACTTAATAATGAGCTTGTCAGGAAAATGTTTTTGTGGTTTGTTGGGCTTCCCCCATACTATACTCATTTAATTAATTGGGGATATGTTTTCTTCTTCAGTTGATAGAATATACTTTAGTACACTAATTTCTTTAGTCATTGGCAACCTTCAACTTCATTTATCAATTTGTATGTGGTGACTCAAAGCAAACAGAAGTAAATGTCAGTATTGTGACATTTTACCATTAACATATACTTTGATGCACCTTCATATACAGTGCACTCAGCTGTTCAACAAACTTGCAGTTAACATAATTTTGAAAGCCATCCCTTGCTGTAACAAAAATAACATATCTGTTTTTTTCTGGAATTTAGTATTGTTAATCTATACATTTGTATATTCCAGATAATATGCTTCCTTTATTCTTTAATTGCTTTTGAATTCAACATTTCATTATCAAAGTTAGTTTAAAAAAGCTCATTATAATTTATAAAACAATAGAGTAACTATTTACTAGTATTCTCTGTTGATGACATCTGGAGGAGAAGAAGAAGAATTTGGTTCCCAGGCCGCCTGCCCTTGCGGTCATGTGGCCTGGGGGCCGCCCTTGCCGCCCTGAGGGAGGAACAGGCAATGTGACATGGCAATTGCCATGTCATGAGGCTGGATGGGGGCCAGAGGTTTCCTGAGCCGGCCCCTGCTTCCCCCCTTCAATCCGTGCCCATTTGCTTGGTGAGAAGGAGCTCATGCGAGCTCTTCATGGTGGTTAGGGCCACACATGGCAGCATTGGGGGATCAGTGGCAGAGCCAGCAGGGAGCAGCAGGCCTTGGCAGAGGTGGCACCCAGTGGCTCCTGCAGCCGCGGTGACTTGGTGGCAAAGGCAAGAATGGTCTTGTTGGGCGCAGCATAGCTCCTGGCTCTTGGGCCTGTGGTGGTAATGGGGCTGAATGGCAGGGGGGCACGGACTTTGGCTTTGCAGTGAGGTGATGGCTCATGCCTTTTGCTGGCCCTGGAAAGCCTTGGGGGTGACCTTACTTTCGGCGCTAGGCTGCACCTCTAGGAAGTGTTCCTGAGGATTCGGGGTGTGCACCTGGGTGGCGGCGGCCTCTGGTTTGGCCCTGGCACCAGGTGGTCCAGGAGCAGATGGGGCTCATGGGTGCTTTACTGCCCCCCCATTTTGGTGGGCTAATCCCACAGAGTCCTGACCTAGACTGGGTACACTCGCAGGGTGGTTGTGCATGGTTTCTGCTCTCCCCCTCCCTGTTGGAAAGGCCTGGGCTTCGCACAGGCAAGGCAAAGGCTAGGTGGGAGGAGATAAGGTGGGGTCCTGGTAGCATGCTGCAGGCCCAGGGTGGCCATTTTGTGGCATGAGGCAGCCATTGTGTGGCCCATGGTTGCCATTTTGTGACCCAGTGCGGCTGCGTGCCCCTTACTTCCAGGCTATCCTTCTCCCTACAACTTTGACAGCACAAAAAGAAGAAGAGATTGGATTTATACTGTGCCCTTCACTACCTGAAGGAGTCTCAGAGCTGCATACAAACTCCTTTCCCTTCCCCTCCCCACAACAAACACCCTCTGAGGTAGGTGAGACTGAGAGAGCTCTGAGAGAACTGTCCTTGAGACAACAGCTCTGACAGAACTATGGCTTGCCCAAGGTCATCCAGCAGCAGCAAGTGAAGGAGTGGGGAATCAAACTCGGTTCTTCCAGATTAGAGTCCGTGCACTTAACCACTACACCAAACTGGCTCTCAGTATCTCTTTCTTATACATATTAAACATTATCCCTACACAAATAGCACTATGCTTCAAGGTGTACCTGGGATGGGTTTCCAATGATAACATAGTGTTGGGATATTGCAAATGTCGCGCTAATAAGTTATGCTAATGAGCTCCTGCACCTCTTTTTCTACGAAATGACCCCTGGATGTGCCTATTTTCCAAATTTGGTGCTTGTGCATGGAGCGCTGGATTTCGGAGGGTGTGCATTTTTGTGTACCTCATGGGGGGGAAAATGTATGTCTCTTCTTTTGTAGATTCCTTGGTTAGTCCAAAGCTATGTAAGACCTCTATGCATTCACAATTCAACTGTCCCTTTTCGATGGTGTTAAGTCGTGCGCTTAACAAAGAAGTCGGAGAGTGATTCAGCAAGAATGCGGTTTATTCTTCAGCTCTGTTACTTCTCCGAACACGGTACAACGATCGCCAGCCAGAACCCATCGTTCGAACCAACACATACACTGGCTGCTCTATATTTAAACATTCCCGGCTAATGTAGCCACACCCACTGTACAATAAGCAACCTATGAGGTTGAAGCAATAAGGACCAATCACAAGCGATCCCGCTCTGCACGGTGATTGGCAAACATATTCTGGGCTAGGGCTCCTATTGGTTACATTAGGATCCTAGCCCAGGGCGAAGCTTAACATGGCATCTCAATGGCACAGTTCACAAGGCAGTTATATACATCTCAATACATAACAAATCCCTCCCCCCTAAGCAAAAACACTATGTACAATCATAATCGCTTAGGTACATTGGCGCTCTGCGCGATCTCTGAGACCTGCGTAGCTGTACAGGTTCAGGGCACCTTTCATTCTGGGGAGTATTGCACGACTCTGGGACCTCAGAGTCAGGAGCACTTCCATCACTAGCAATGGGTCTTTGAGTAGGGGTCTGCCCTGGCTCGCGGACAGTACTTGGGCCCTCGGGCACATCAGAACTCACCTCCGGAAGAGGTTGTGGAAGGTCCTCGGAATCAGGTAGCTCGGCAGGTTGCGAGGTGGGGCGGCCAGTCGCCCACCGCTGCCTCAACTGGTCCACATGTCGCCTCCATTTGCGCCCGTCCGCAAGCTGGACTACATACATGCGGGAACCCACTACCTCAGTTACAGTGGCTGGAAGCCACGAATGTCCCCCAGCATAGTTCTTGGCGAACACAGTATCTCCGCACTCGTATGTGCGGACCTTATTGGGAACACTCTGCTGCTGGGGCCTCAAGTCGTTGAGGTCTGGATGCAGCCTATCCAGCAAAGACGCTAGGCGTCGCCCCATCAATAGTTCGGCCGGGCTGCGGCCTGTGGCAGAGCACGGCGTTACGTGTTGCCGTAGAAGGAATGACGCTAGTTTCACTCCCCAATCCCCGGATGTTAGCTTGGCAAGCGCATCCTTGGTCGTGCGGACCATTCGCTCTGCCTGCCCGTTCGATGCTGGGTGGAACGGGGCAGACGTAATTTGCCTGATGCCATTGTTAGCCAGGAATTGAGCAAACTCTTGCGACACGAACTGAGCGCCGTTATCGCTTACCAGGACATCAGGCAACCCATGCGTGGCAATTAAGCGGCGCAACACATTTATAACAGCAGTGGAAGTGGTGGTAGACATTGGCGCCACTTCCAACCATTTCGAAAAAGAGTCCACCACAATCAAAAACATTTGACCCTGTACTGGGCCCGCCAAATCTATGTGCAGCCTCGACCAAGGCTTTCCCGCCGATTCCCATTTCTGTGGGAAGGCGGTTGGCGGTTCGGGTCTCGCCTGCTGGCATGGCGTACACCCCCGTACCCACTCTTCAATGTCAGCATCCATCCCAGGCCACCATACATATCCCCGGGCCAGAGCCTTCATATGCACCATGCCGGGATGGCCCTCGTGTAGTGATTTCAGCACTTTTTCGCGCCAGCGTTGCGGTACAATCACTCTGTTCCCCCACAGCAAACAGCCCTTTGATACCGACATTTCGCTTTCCCGCGTTTTGTACGGTTTGAACTCCGGCTCCAACGTTCCTGCCGGCCACCCCCTCCACACCCAGTTAATAACACGACTGAGCACAGAGTCTTTTGCTGTCGCAGCAGCAATGTCCTTAGCAGACACAGGTGCCTCCGGCAGTTCCTCGATAGCTAGAATGGAGCAAGTAGGAGCAGGGTCCAAGTCCTGGCCGGGCAGAGGGCAGCGGCTGAGCGCATCAGCGTGTCCAATGGCCTTACCCGGCCTGTGCTCCAGGTCGAACTCGTAGGCTGAGAGGAACAAAGCCCACCGCAACATGCGTGCGGACATAACATCAGGGAGTTGCCGGTCCTGGGCAAAAATCCCTAGCAGGGGCTTGTGGTCTGTCACCAGTATGAATCTCCGTCCAAACAAAAAGTCATGAAACTTCTTAACAGCGGAAACTAGCGCCAAAGCCTCTTTGTCAATCTGCGCGTAGTTTCTTTCCGCTGCTGTTAGCGACTTGGAATAAAAGGCGATAGGGGCTTCCCGCCCGTCGGGCATTACGTGGCTCAGCACAGCTCCCACCCCAAATGGGGACGCATCAGCAGCTAACACAAGCAGTTTGTCCTCATCATAATGTGTTAACACTGCATCAGACGACAACAATTTTTTCACCCCATCGAATGCCCGCTCATGCTCTGGACCCCACCTCCATTTTGTGTCTTTATGCAGCAGGTTGTGCAATGGGGCCGCAATCGACGCCTTGTGGGGCAAGAAGGCGTGATAAAAATTAAGGAGTCCTAGGAAGGACTGTAACTCCTTCTTCCCTTGTGGCCGTGGGGCATTCTGGATTGCGGAGACCTTATCGTTAGTAGGATGGACCCCAAACTCATCCACCCGGAACCCCAAGAACTCCACACTCGGGACTCCCACCAGGCACTTCGACTTTTTTACCTTCAGGCCCGCATCAGAAAAACGTTTGAGCACCTCCCGCACTCGGCACAGCAGCTCGTCATCAGATTTGCCCGCTATTAAGACATCGTCAAAATAGGGCACCGTGCCCGGCACCCCCCTCAACAACCCCTCCATGAGGCTCTGAAAAATCCCCGGCGCAACATTCACTCCGAATTGGAGTCGATTTACTCTAAACGCCCCCCTATGCGTTACGATGGTCTGGGCGTCAGCCGCCTCTTTGGTCACGGGGAGTTGTTGGTACGCTTGGGCCAGGTCGAGTTTGGCGAATACCTTCCCTCCTCCCAGTGATGCCAGTACGTGGCTAATGACTGGTACAGGGTACGAATGCTGCTGCAAGGCTTTGTTAATCGTGCACTTGTAGTCAGCGCAAATTCGTATTGACCCATCGGGTTTAATTGGAGTAACAATGGGGGTTTCCCATTTACTACAAGGAACTGGTTCCAACACCCCTTGTTCAAGTAGCTTATCGAGTTCAGCCTCGATCTTTGCCTTGAACGGAATGGGCACTTTCCTGTATTTTAGGCGTATAGGGCGTATAGCAGGATCCAACTCAAAAGACACTGGGGGACCATTATACTTTCCCAATCCGCCCCCAAACACTTCAGGAAATTCAGCATATAATACAGCCCATTTATTTTCCACAACGTTATTAACTCCCACAACAGCAATACCCAGAGGCTCAAACCAGTCCAACCCGAGCAGGTTGGTACGGTTTCCCTCAGCGATCAAACATGAAAGCACAGCACCTTTCCCTTTGAAATTAACTGTGAACGTATCCCTCCCCGCCAGAGGGATTCGATTTCCCTGAAAATCGGACAATCGGATGTCCGCAGCTCGCAACCTCCGCCGACTTCGTGTTGGGAACAGCTTGTGCCACGTCTGCGTAGACAAAACGGTTACCGCCGACCCGGAATCCACTTCCATCTCACACGGTGCGCCGTCGAGATGGAGAACGACGTGGATCTTTTGTCGGCTCTCGGTGCTTAGGACGGTGGCTGTGGCTTCTGACGACAGGCTCCCTGTCATCTGGCGGGTGTCTTCTTTCGGTGCGGCTCGGGGACGTTGGTGCCGGCGGGGAGATGAAGCTGGTGAAGACTTGTTTGCGGCTCTGCATACCCGGGCAACATGCCCCCGCTTTCCGCACTTCCGGCAGTCGAGGTCTCTCGCCCAGCAACGCTCGCGCCGATGTTTCCCGCCGCAACCGTCGCATGCTGTACACTCGGCAGGCTTCCGTTGGGTCCGCTTGGACGTTCCCGCCTTCACTTTGCAGACGTCATCATCGGAGTCGCTGCTTGCGTCGTTAGCCCTCTGCTGGTGGACGCGTTGATCAGCTGTGGCGACCCGTTGTCTCACTTCCCTGGTTGACCTGTCAGCAGCTTCCGCGGCGACAGCCTCGGCATAGGCGATGGCCCACGTTAGTGTAGTTCTTGCGAACAAGCGTTGCTGCAGTCGCTCGTCTCTCAGACCACAAACGAGGCGATCTCGGAGGGCCTCCTCCACATTCGCGAAGTTGCAAGGCCGTGCTGCCTTGCGAAGAGCTGCAACGTACTCAGCTATGGACTCATTTGCGTTCTGGCCCCGCTTGTAAAAAGCGTGCCTGCAGGCGATTTCCGACGGCTGTGGAGAGAAATGTGATTTCAGCTTGTCTGTCAAGCTTTCAAAGGATACGGTTTTGAGGTCATCTGGTGCCACCAGTGACCGGGCGATGTCAAAAACGCTCTTTCCACACGAGCTGAGTAGAGTCGCCCTCTTCTTCTCCTCCGTCGTGATGTCATTCGCCTCCAGATGGAACTCAAACCTTGTGAGGTAAGAGTCCCAGTCTTCAGTAGTCGGGTCGAAGCATTCGAACTTCTGGCTGCTCGCGGCCATCGTTATGCGCACAGGAGGGGGCACCAGAGCGGGTGGAGCCTGTGGCTGGCCGGCCTCGGCGATTTCCTCGTTGTCCGACATGGGTCTGTTCTAGCGGGGCTGCCTACCCGCACTAGTATCCCATCCTCGTCGCCAATTGTTAAGTCGTGTGCTTAACAAAGAAGTCGGAGAGTGATTCAGCAAGAATGCGGTTTATTCTTCAGCTCTGTTACTTCTCCGAACACGGTACAACGATCGCCAGCCAGAACCCATCATTCGAACCACTCGAGCCAAAGGACAAGCACTGGCTGCTCTGTATTTAAACATTCCCGGCTAATGTAGCCACACCCACTGTACAATAAGCAACCTATGAGGTTGAAGCAATAAGGACCAATCACAAGCAATCCCGCTCTGCACGGTGATTGGCAAACATATTCTGGGCTAGGGCTCCTATTGGTTACATTAGGATCCTAGCCCAGGGCGAAGCTTAACATGGCATCTCAATGGCACAGTTCACAAGGCAGTTGTATACATCTCAATACATAACACCTCCCTCTCACAAGTTCCAAAATTAAATGGCCAGAATTAACTAATATGGAAGTTAAGAGTAGAATGTGCTTTGGGAATTCAGGAAGTTATGCATGTCATTGAGAACAATCTTCCCCAAAGTGAAGAAGAAAATGAGTTGGATTTATACCCTGCCCTCCAATCGAAGTCTCAACCTCCCTCTCACAAGTTCCAAAATTAAATGGCCAGAATTAACTAATATGGAAGTTAAGAGTAGAATGTGCTTTGGGAATTCAAGAAGTTATGCATGTCATTGAGAACAACCTCCCCCAAAGTGAAGAAGAAAATGAGTTGGATTTATACCCTGCCCTCCAATCGAAGTCTCAGAACGGTTTACAATCTCAGAGCAGCTTACAAGTGCAGGAGAACAGGATACTTTTAAAAGGATGATATGAAAGCACATTTCATAATTCTAAATTCTATTCTATTTCTGTGAAGAAACCCCTCTGGTAGCCAGCTGTAAAACTGCCAAAGATATTTGGGCTAAATTGGAACAGAAATATGCACAACACAGAGACAAAACATGCCGTTTTTAAGAAGGAAATTGGATTATGTGAGGCTACATGAAAGAGGTAATGTGTGCGTGTGCATCTAGAAAGCCTTATGTGCCTTGTTGCAGAGTTGTGCGCTGTGGGAATTGAGTTAATGCCATCAGATTCTGAATAGCTTTCCCAGTTCATATGCAAATCAAATTGCTGTTCTGGAGTCAAGAGAAAGAGTGGTCGTGGTTTATATGCTGAGTTTTCTCAGAGACACAGCTATAAAGAGATCTGTTTCAGAAACTGCAGGAGGAATGTCTGCTTTGAAACTAAAGCATGGAAAAGAAAATGTTGTGTGTTTTAATTGCCAAAAGAAAGGACATGTTGCAAAGTTTTTCAGAGCAAGGGAAATTTCTAGTGGTCAGAGAGATGAGAGTCAAAAGGACAGAAAACCCTGGAAACATAATACACATGTTGTTGCTGGAAAGGATTTAAATGTCAAAGACTGCTGGTTGCTAGATTCTTGATCCTATTCTAATGTCTATCATGATAAGCAAAAGGCAAACTTTAATTCAAGCTGATGGCAGTCCTTTGCTAACTCAAGGAATTGGAGTTGTGAAACTGAGAATTTCCAGTACTGAAGGAGAGATGGTTGAAATTCTTTTAAAGGACTGTGTTTATGCACCACAGGCTGATCTGAAATTGTTGTCTATTTATAGAACTGTGAATCAAGGAAATTGTTTCCTCACTGAGGACAATGTGTGTAGTATTTTTCATCCTGAAGGCAACAATGAAATACTGGCAGAAAAGACTGGTGGATTTTACGATCTGAATAGTTTTACTGATCAAGCATATCATACTAATCAGCAGAAATGTCTTAATTCTGACTGTATATTAGGGTGGCACAAGAGGCTGGCCCACAGAAATATTAAGTTTCCTGAGAGGCTGTTGCAGAATTGCAAAGTTCAAGTGACTGAATGTGACCAAATGCAAGCTCGTTGTGATATCTACCTTTCAAAAAGGGGGACAGCACCCAACTACAGCAAACAGCAGAATGTGTACAATGAGAGACTGCTGGAGAAAGTTTACTCAGACTTAGATGGTCCCTTAAATCCTTCAGTTGGAGGAAATGTACATATTGGCTTTTATGGACACTGGACATCATTTTGTTTATGTGTATCTGATCAGTTCTAAAGATCAGGTACTGAAGAAATTTAAGAACTATGTTGCTGCTGTGAGAAATAAGTTCAGTGAGGCTCCAGAGGTCCTGTTTACACTCAATGGGACAGAGTACTGTAGCAGGGAATTCCAAAGGTTCCTGGAGGAAGAAGGCATGATACAACTGTGACTTATTCTCCTCATCAAAATGGCGCAGCTGAGTGTCTTAACAGGAGTATTCTAGAAATGGCATGTTGCTTACTCTACAAGCTGGCTTGCCTGACCCCTGCTGGACAGAAACTGTAAATACAGCAGTTAGTTAGGATTAGAACCAATTAGGTATTAGGCAAGTATTTCCCACCAGGGAAAGATACGTTATTTATAATAAGATAAGTTTGGGAACTGCTATTGGTTAATTAGTATATTGAGGATGTTACATGTTGTCTGTTACATTGACAAGGACCCTTCTCTGTGATTCTTCAGTAAACTTTTCTTAAAACTAAATGCACATGTGCTACATTGCTTTACTCGGCTAAGTATCCAACACAGAGAGATCACTGGGCTAGCAAAAATGTTTTGTATAGCGAAGGTTGTTATGATTACAACACAATTTAAAGAAAATTGACCTTCTTTTCATTGCGCAGTAGCAAATTAATCTAGAACACATCCATTAATACAGTTATCAGTCACACAATATATGAGTGCCTCAATTCTACTTGCTTATCTTGGGATGTTTCCGAATCCCACCCCTATATTTCCTCAGATTCAACCATGCCAATTTTGTTTGTCCTAGTTGGGGAGCAGCAGTAATATGTTGCTATTCTTTTGGCTTTAAATTATGGAATTTATACAGGCAGTTTGTTCTTGATACACTTTCCCACCTTCTATTAGCAGAAATCCACACTAGGGACCCTACACCGGGTGGTGGTGGTGGTGGACAGTTTCTTCTTATTTTGAAACATGACATGGTAGGACTTTGATCATACTAACACTAATTCACAGCTCAGTTAAGATTAAGCCCTTGGATTTCAAGCTGGGTTTCATTCAAATATATGCACTTTCAAAGTTTGTTTCTATTTGGTCTTAGATGCTGGTTGCATCAAAGTAACATTAAATTAATTTATGTTCAAAATTCTGCCCCCCCCCGGCCCAAGGATCCCTGTCATCAAACAAACAAACAAAAGTTTGAAGGAAAGGCACACACATGTGACTGGGAGATAAGGTGGTCAAATCTATCAGAAAGGCACCACCATGCAACAGAAACAGAAACACTCTGGCTACCTTCAGGTTCACTGCAAGGAAGGAAGCATTTAATCAGCTTCCATAAGTGGATGACCTACAGCATATGCACTTGGAAGTAAATTCAGCTACATGCAAAGGGACACTCCTTACTAAGGATTTATAGGACTGAGGACTTAGGGTGAAGTGCAATCCGGTGCAAGTTTACTTGAGAACAAGCTCTACTGAGGCCCCGATCACATGGGCTGGAAAATGTGGGGGGAAGCGTGGGTGTTTGCCCTGGAGCAAACTAACACGCGGCCGCCGGATCACACGTCTCGCCAACGTCCCGTGGTTCAGGGGGAGGTGCCAATCACACGACAATCCTGCGGCGTGGCAAAGAAGTGGCATGGTCTGCGGGACCTAGCACAGTTCCGCAGGGCCTGCAAGACGGAGCTCTTCCGCCAGGCTTTTGAATAGGAGCCGCCACCACTAGTCCACCAGCAGTCCATTATTAGTGCACTAGTGCACCACCATCGCACTAGCTACCATTTATCCCCCATATATGGACATCAAGATGGGGCATGCACATCTAGTTGCTGCATTATGGGCGAGAACGGGATGGTCAGGGATAGTCATCTTGCTTTTAGAAATTTTAGAATTTGTACAGATTGTGAGACATGGGAGCTCTACACGTCCCAGATGTTGCGGTGTGATCGCACCTGGAAAATCCGTCTATCTTCCGTCTCTGTAGCGTGGCTAATGCTCCGTGTGACTGCAGCCTGAGTTTTGTGCTATAAAATCAAACTATTCTCAAAGCAGTTTCTAATCAGCTTGTCTGAAGATCTATTCTGAATGAGCCTCACTACTGATTGATTAAATCCAAGTCAATTAAACATAGTTTTCTATTAGCTAAAATTACAGTTAACATAGCAGTGTGCACTAAGGAAGGCTAAAAGGAGGAAAGGATGTGGAGGGAGTGAATGTGTAGATTACTTCTGAGTCAGAGGGAAAAAAATTCAGTGAAGAACAGAAAGAGTAAAGGGCCAAGGTCTACTGCTGGCTTCTATTAAACACTGCAGAATGGACTGGAAAGCTGCAGCAACAGCAAATTGCTTGAACTATTTCCAAAACTAATTAGTGAAATTCTCTATTGGATATGAGGAGAGAGTTAGAGCACAATATCAGGCACTGCCAATCTGCAGAAGATGTCTTACCAATTGGAATGAAATAATTCTATCTAGTCCTACTTATGTGTTTACTGGAGATGGTGATGAGGGGAATAAATATACAGACCAGTGGCCAGGAAGTAGGCATATATCTTCTAACAAAACAAGCAGCACTGAACCTGAGATATAGACCAATTATTTTCTTTTCCAAATTAGAATGAGTGTTCTGTCTTCAATAAGACATTTGGAATTTACAAATAACTATTTCACGTGATTCTGTCAGAACATACTGGGAACTTTCTTTCTTCAGCAATGAAATTTACAAACTGGAAGTGTCTGCAATCCAGCAGTCTACCAATTAATAATAGAACCATAGGAATGTTACATATATCCCATGCATATGTGATTGCCCCATTTATGCTCTATGTCACTGCCAATGTTGAAAACTTCTCCTCCTCTATATGGAGATGGAACCATGCCACGTTTGTAAACCCAGAGAATATTCCAGCATGTAGTCCACAATATCATGACACATATGGAAGGAAAAGAGATTTGTCTCACAATAGCTTAAGTAATATGCTGAGTGGAGGGGGCCGGAACAGCAGCCAGCTTCTCCAAGCTCCTGTAGCTGAGCTTCTTCTCACCCCTTCCTTGCAGATAAGACTAAGCTAGCCCAGAAGTGTGACAGAGGGATGAAACACCACCCAGCATCTGTAAACCCTTGTAGCTGAGCCTCAGCCCTGCAGATTTCCTGCATGCAACATTTTAAAAACATGACCTGTCCTTGAGGCACAAGTCTTTGGCTCTAAGTCTGAGGGCTGTAACCTGGAGCTGAAGGGAGGAGAGATCTGCTGGTGGTGGGGGGTGGAGAGAGGGAGAGGGAGGGAGGGAGAGAGAATGTCCTGAACTACAAAGCCTTTTGTCTTCTATTTGTCTACACTATATTTTTATAGTGAAAGCTGCTTTGGGTCCCCACTGGGAGGAAAAATGGCATATAAAAGCTTAAATAAATGAATGAACCCCATGTTGCAATACTCATATAGCAAAGCAAAAATGCACCTGCACCAAAACATTATGTTGCATTTTAGAATTCTTGAAGTGATCTTTTCTTCTGTCACTAGTGGAGGAAGCTTATACATCAGTCCTAAGGCAGCTCAAGAGTTTGACCAACTCTTCTGAACACAGAAATCCAGCAATACATTTTTCTGCTCCAGAACCCAAGGCATGATTTGGGATTAGGCTGTAATTCAAACGATAAAATCACGGGGTTTAAACTCTGCACAAAATATTACACCCCAGGGTACCTGTGGTCTTGCAAGAGAATTTTGTTTTTTCATCACATGGGCGAAGAGTTCCATTGCAATATTTTTCATCACTGCCGTCTTCACAATCCTTTTCACCATCACAGCACCATAACACAGGAATGCAGTTTCCATCAGGGTGACACTGAAATTCTTTCCCACTGCATCCTCCAAGAGAGACTGTTTCTAATGCAAAACAATAAATTAAACAACTAAATTAGGTGTTTTTTCCTCATTAGTTGTCCCTTTCCAAACACTGGATTAAAGTCATGGAAGAGATATGATGGATCATGTTCTGTGTCATCAGTTCTTTGATCCTGTCTGTCCTTTCACAGAAACAGCAGTACTGAAATGCGCAAAACAAGCAAACAGCCTGCTCCTGCCCCAGTCTCATACCTGAAATCAGCATTAGACAGATATTGATCCAATTATTCTAGACTATTAATTGGTTTCCCTTTCCTCGGCAACCCTCACTTGTCAGGAGTCATACACCCACTCTTGCATGAGCTTGCTGCATTCATGGACAAATGAGGAAGACAATTTTGGCTTCCTTGCTTCAACTACATGTTGGAGCGCCCCTTGATAGTCAGTAGCAGTTAAACTGTTTGCAAAAGGCAATGGATCCAACCCACTATCAATGTTATTCTTCATGTTTGGTCAGCCTCCAGTAATATAAATGTCTCCATTAGAAATGTAGCTACTGTTTGATGATGCATTTCCTGGAACTTTTAAAGCATGCTGTATCAAGTAGTAACCTCAAATAATAACAACAGTGGTCTTCAGTTTGTGTGGGCTCAAATAGTAAGAACAGCGATCTTCATGGGATTCTGTGGCGCAAGCATTATATTGGTTAATTAGACACACACACTTATATCAAAGTGTTTTGTATAAGACAATATAGCAGACATACTAATCTACAGTCAACAGAATTGTCAAGATGTGGAATTAAATTTACAAATATATTTCAAAGACAAATTTACAAAGCGAATTGAAATGAGTGTGTGTATATAAACTACCCTGTGAATATAAACCTCCAGCCAAATGTATATATGTGTGTATAAGAATTTTAAAAATATTTTATTTATAGAGAGGAGAAAGAACAATTTTATTCCAGAACGGGAACCATCAGAATCTACAGCAACTTGGAAAAGAGAAAACAGGAATGAAGAGTAAGACCTACTCAGAGAGAACTGTGATCAGATATAATGAAAGATGCCATCATGGATGGCCACCAGTGGTTTTCTAATACATCTTCACCTAGACTTCCACCAGTAGCAACTTTTCTGAGTGATTGACAGTTTCGGTGCCTGCAGTTGTATTTAGCCAAGGACCCTACAGTAGAACTGAGGACCTAAAGGCATTGTGAGGGGGGGAAACAGCTGGTAGTTAATGAAATGGACTCAATACCTTTGGTTATTAATCTTGCCTTATGTTGTTTGTTGTTCAGTCGCACAGTTGAATCCGACTCTTCGCGACCCCATGGACCAGATCACGCTAGGCCTTCCTGTCTTCCACCGTCCTCTGAAGTTTGCTCAATTTCATGTTCATTGCATCTATGACACTGTCTAACCATCTCATCCTTTGCCATCCCCGTCTTCTTTGACCTTCAGTCTTTCCCAGCATCAGGGTCTTCTTATAGTATGTGTGTGTGTGTGTGTGTGTATAGCCTTATAGTATGTCCATAATCTGTTTTTATTTCCTTACCTTTTGTTAAAGACATTCTGTTGTTTTGGAAAGTCATGTAACTATTGCAAAGAAACAGGTTATTTTCTGATCTAGCCAATTATTACTTGACTTCTAGTCATTTCATTCCTCTGGTTACCAGAGATGGAGGCTAGTGGGATAGAGCTGGAGGCAACATGCAATAAGTCTGAGACCTCAGCCATCCTCTTCTTTATCCATCTGGCTTAATCAAAAGGCCCCAATTTCTTACTTCTACTCTGCAAAATATATTTCGAGCATGCTTTCATTCAAGGGTTGCAACATTTCATTCTTGCCCCCCGCCCATCACTCTGGTAGTTTAAAAGGTTGCTTAATTTAAATTTAGAAACATCTTTTTAAATAACTCGCTTCCTTTTCTCAGTGTCTCTCTTGGACTGAAATATGATCAGAAATTTGTTGCACTGAAGTAACTTGTTTATTGTACTGGAAGACTGTAAGAACACCAAGGCTACCTAAGGACATTTTACAGGGGGGGGGGAAAGGTGCTGCAAATTCAGCTTTTGCAAGACTCACCAACGTAATTGCTTTCAGTCCTCTTTGAAGTTTTATACTGCTGTTATGTGACATTATTTTAAGGCAATTTCAGGTAACACTTGCTCAAAGCCATCACTTCCCTGAGTTTCAAAGCCAGGGGGAAGCAGTGCTTTAGGGGGGTGGGATTCACAGTATTCTTCAACAATACACATATCAGATTCCATACAGGACTCAAATATGTCGATATTCTAGACTTTGGCATGTAAAGTCTCTGTTGGTACTCTGAGAAAATAATCAATTGCTAGGGTATCTGCTGATACTAATATATATCATTACAGTATTATGATTTTCAGGGCACTACAGCTTAAACAAATGGCTTTTGCTTGTTTCCAAACTTTCTAGCAGTGGCCATCCATGACTGCAGTAATCAGTTTATGTTGAATTTATGAGTGCATGTTAAATTGTCCGCAGGACTGCACTTCAAAAAACAGCAGGTGCCCTCTCAGCTCTATTTGCTTCTGATACCAGAGACTAGTCTTTCCAGCAACAGACAAGTGTACTTCAGTGGTTAGAAGATAATGGAAGTATAGTCCCTTCATGGAACTTAGTTTTATTTTTCTTTCCATCAAAGAATCTTAAGCAGCAGCTATCGTTCTGCCATATGCCAGAAGAAAGTACTAAGTTGTAACTGGCCTTGTGACTCTGCACTATAACAGTAGTATATTGGTTTAGCTGTGTGCTTGTCACTACTGGGCTTGTGGTGTCTATTTGAAATTCAGCACCAGTCATTTCTTTGACTTCGGAAAGTATTCTAAGTAGCTACCATGGCATTAACCCAATGGTCACTAATTAACTCTTCATAGCTGGTGAAACAAATGGGCAATGCTGCTGTTGAAATTGTAAACACATGTCCATGAATGTCCAAAATTTGCTTAGGAATCAACGCTTGATATTGATTCTTTGACCAACCATCCAGTTTCCTATTTGAGTAATCTGTAGCAGTTGCCCTTTAGTTTCAGGCATACTGATCTGGCAGCAGCTAACAACATACTGTCTCGTCAGCCAGGGGACGGTCCGGGGGATGGCTTTGGTCACTCAGGCCTGCCCTCCCTTGTTTAAGACCACACGGCTTCAGGGCCTTCCCAGTTGCAGTTTCGGCCATCCCTCCCTCCTTCCCTCAGTTGTCTGGTTTTGTAGTGCAGTTGTACTTCTTGTTATTTCTTTTCTTGTCACATCTTTGGGCAGTTTTAGGTAGTGGGCTGGATCCATTGGGGGGGGGTTTGTTCCTTTGTGCCCACCTACTCCAGGTGGGGACCCACTTAAGAGGTATTGGGGATAGAGTCAAGTAGCATCATGCTCAGCTCAGGAGCTGTAGCTTGGCTCCTTCCACAGATGACAAGGGAGCCGTGCAGAGGCTTGCACCCATGTGGGACCACTGGTCTTGCCATTCCAGGTTTACGCAGCATGTGGGCTGGGGAATGGGTTTCATCAGTTGGCAAGTGGGTCACTCAATGCCTCGATCCATGCTCAATGCCACATCAATGCTCCAACTGCTGTGATCAATAAAGCTGTGGCCTGTTTCACCCCAACTTGGTTGTAGCTTGTGTGTTGCTCCATCCTGCCTCCTCCTTGAGCCCCACCCACCTGCCCTTAGGACCACAAGCTTAGAGATGCGATTAGATCTTAAACAAAGAAATCTTCAATGAGTTTCAAAATGTACTTATTATAACTTATAATAAATCACAATTCAAGTTATTAATGAACAAAACACAAAGATGTTTACTTTTAGTTTTCAGCTGAAATAACTCTACATGCCGCTGGACTGGAAGACCTGTCCCAAAGGCGCCAGGAGGCAGAACACCGACACCCGAAGCCCGCGCGGAAGGAGCCGAAGAACAACTAGCCCTGCTGCCTGGGTGCCGGTAGGCTGTCACCCCCCTATAAGAATGTGGCCCTAGTTAGGAATTTGAAATTGTGTGTAAACCACTCAGAGACCCTTCGGGGTTAGAGCGGTATATAAATTGAATGTAAAATAAATAAATAAATAAATAAATTCCATAGGCTAACCTGGCCTGCTAGACAATAGGTTATTGCAATTTCTAGTCAAAGAAAAAATGAGCTGATCTCTGCATAAACTAGCACAAAAATGAAAGAAGTTACAGTACAAGAAATAAGGGTGCACCTAAAATACTGTTAACAGTTAACCATGTAACATTATTATACTTTAGCCAGAGAGACTTAACCACATTTTAAAATGAGGTTGAAGAAAACTGACAGGAAGAAAAGTGAATCATTTGAAATGTGGTGTTGGTGAAGAGTTTTACAGATACTATAGATGAGTAAAAAAAACAACAAATAAGTTGGTTCTAGATCAAATCAAGTGTGAATTCTCCCTAGAAGCTATAATGACCAAACTGAGGCTATTACACTCTGGGCATATCATGAGAAGACAAGAGTCACTCGAAAAGACAATAATGCTAGAAGCTGAAGTCAGTAGGAAGAAGGAAGACCTAACTTGAGATGGATTGACTCAATAAAGGAAGCCATGGCCTTCAGTTTGCAAGACCTAAGCAGGGCTGCCAATGATAGGATATTTGGATGTCATTAATTCATAGGATCACCAGATTGGAAGCAACTTGATGGCACATAATACCCATACTGGCTAGATCACTGGTTAGAAAACTCGGACTAATATGCAAAATACCCCTGGACAACATAATATAAAGATCATGAACCTGACACTGCACTTTTAGCAATACATTTACATTTTAGAAAATATTTTGGACCCAAAAGATCATAAGCAGTAGTGTCTTTCTCCTCACATAGAAGGGAGTTTGGATCCAAACTATTATGTTATTGTTCAGAAAGCGGGCAACTAAAATATCTGGCACTCTGTGGGCATTCACCTGCCAAAATATAAACAGGAAAGTCGGTAAAGTATTTCACATCTTAGCAGACCAGGGTGTGTGCATACCAACCTTCCTTGGTGCAGTTTGTTTGGGTTTCATCACTGAAATCTCCACAATCATTATCACCATCACAAGTCCAATGACTTGGAATACATCTGCCATTAGAACATCTGAACTGATTGTCAAAGCATGAATGAGTGCAGCCTAGTTCATCACTGCCATCACCACAATCATTATCTGGGGGAGAAAAAGTATAGTTTTATTTTTTGCCTTATTTCAGCTGTACATAGAAAACGGAGTTTGGATACCTTTCACAGAAACAGCAATTTTAGTTTGAATTTTAAATTTTGTTATCTTGAAACCAGTTAGCATGTGCTCAACAAGTTAGGAATCATATATATGTGGTGGGACATAAGCAACAACTATTTGCATCTATGTGGGTATAATTTTCATATTCATTTGCCCTCATTTGCCTTCAACCATATCACAGTATTATGAAAATTATGAGTATAGCAGAATGGGTGTATCTTTGCACTATGTCAGTACACCACGAATGTTACAGGTTGTCACAAATGTGCCTACTGTTCCACTACATGCACAGAATTCCCACCTTGGTAGGGATCTGAAAAACCCTCAGGTAAATCAGGACATTGCTCACTTCTTGAAGGAGTACATAGTCTAAGCCTTGAATGATTGGAGAAAATTACCAGCCCCCACCCCCATCCTATCACAAGTTAAGTCAGTCCTCTACTGTGAGAATAACTGCTTTTCTAGAACACCAAAAATAACTCCAATAATATATTTTCATTGTTTTATTTAATCTGATGTTTAAATGACAATTTAAGTAACTGAATATTATATTTATAATTCATTCCTATTCATGCCCCACAGCAAATCTGATCTCAACATGATTGCTTTTATATTTGAGACCAATTAGGCTTTTTTTTTATGAATCCTAAATTCCAATCTTAGGTATAAAAGTTGCTTTGTCATCAATATACAGAATGGTCCTATATACAGACTATTAAGTGAACAGCTGGCTCTTACCTGAATCACAGTACCACTTCCTACTAATGCATCTCCCATTCTTGCATACAAAATGAGTTAGAAGGTCACAAGTTGGAAATTCTGCAAGAAAGGGGAAGAGCCCAATATTTAATGTCAGAATGAGTATACCAGCATGAAAATTATCTGAAGAAGTGAGCAGTGAATCACAAAAGCTCATACCCAACCACAAATTTAAGGTGCTACTGGACTCTTGCTCTTTTCTACTGCTACAGACAGACTAACATGGCTACCCATTTTGATCTATTCCATCATATATGCACAGAAACAGAATATTAGCCATTATAGCAGTTGAAACACTGAGAAGTTTTATGTAATGTTATTTTATTATGAAAGAACATAAGACAATGCCAAAAATATATTGCAAAAGCATTAGACATAAAGGTGTTTTGTCAGTCAAAATGTTCTTTTGAGTAGCGTCAGTTGGTACCTGCATTTGAAAACTAGCTTTCAGTCTCCTAAGACAAACTTCTAAGGGGTACCTTAAGAATAATTTTAAGTAGACATCAGGACAAAACCATAAGTATAACCTGGCTTAAGATGTTGCCACTGTATTAAATACATACTGATTACAGGCAGGTTTTTTCCCTAATGGATCTGTAAATCTGACCTGTGTTTAATCATTCCTCATCCCAAGTACAGGATCTTATTTCTTAAAATAACTATTTTTAGTTTGTAAGGGCAAACTTGAAGTTTCCTAAACCTGGCATATGGCAACATAAGATGAGGGCCTCGAAAACACCTTTGATATAATTAAGTTCAATTTCAGTAATCATAAGCAGAAGAGGCCACTTGTGCAGTTCTACATGCATGAAAAGACAGACACAAGATTATTGTTTTCTCCATTATATTTACACTAGGAGTAAGGCCCGTTGTGGGAAGAAATACAACAGTCTCTAGAAAAAGACTCCAGGTGAGTGTCCTGTATGTGGCTGGTGTAGCCATGTACAGGGCTGCCAACTCTGGGATGGGAAATACCTGTAGATTTGAGGGGTAGAGCCTGGGGAGGGCAGGGTTTGGGGGTGGGGAGGGACCTCAGCAGGGTATAATGCCATAGAGTCCACTGCCCAAAGCAGCCATTTTGTCCAGGACAACTGATCTTGGAGATCTCCAGGTGTCGCCTGGAGGTTGGCAATACTTAGGGGAGGGCCAGGTTTGTTGAAGGACTTCAGTGATGTATAATGCCATAGAGTTCACCCTCCAAAGCAACCATTTTCTCCATGGGGACTGATCTCTGTAGTCTGGGGATCTATTGTAATTCAGAGAGATGTCCAGGCCTTCCCTTCCCCCCAACCCCTTTCAATTCCAAAGCTGCTTCCCATTTATCACTTTAACTGATTTACAGTTTAACTGACTCCCTGCTGATGTTCCACGGGCTCAGAGAGATGTCCAGGTCTTCCCTTTCTCCCGAGCCCCTTTCAATTCCAAAGCTGCTTCCTGTTTAACACCTTAACTGATTAACAGTTTAACTGACTCCCTGATAATGCCCCACGGCCTCTTGGGACTCTCAACTTGGGAGCTGTAGTTCTAATTCCCTTTGCTATGGTTGCAGTAACTATAACTCCCAAGGTACAATGTGTCAAAAGCGGGGGTGTAAGAACTGGGGAACTGGCAGGACAGGCCAATAGGACCAAGGCAGCTTCCCAAGTGGTCAATGGGAGAGTAGGTGAGTCATCGCCAGCACTGCTCGCCTTTTATATATATAGGATACCATTTCTTAATTATTGTCCAGGCACAGGATGGTACATAAAGATAACAGGGAAGAG
Organism: Gekko japonicus; assembly: GCF_001447785.1. Lineage (NCBI taxonomy): Eukaryota > Metazoa > Chordata > Lepidosauria > Squamata > Gekkonidae > Gekko > Gekko japonicus. The sequence continues at coordinate 30,815 of NW_015166480.1, read as the reverse complement.
CAAACCTTTCATCTTTCTATAGGAATGCAGGGGGGGGGGTGGCCAAGGATGGCGATTGACTGCTCCTAATGGCAGAGGATGCTGGCAGGCAAAAGTAGAAGCACATGGGTTAACAAATCTTGGCTTCTGCCTCAACTCCAGGATGCCTCACACAGAAGAAAAGGGGAGTTGTTCAACTGTCTCTTCCTCTTTTTTCTTGCTACCCATCCTCTGCCATTGTTACCCATGCTTAGAACAGGGAAGAGCAAACCTTTCTTCATCTTTCTATAGGAATGCAGGGGGGGGGGCAGGTGGTCAAGGATGGCGATTGACTGCTCCTAATGGCAGAGGATGCTGGCAGGCAAAAGTAGAAGCACATGGGTTAACAAATCTTGGCTTCTGCCTCAACTCCAGGATGCCTCACACAGAAGGAAAGGGGAGTTGTTCAACTGTCTCTTCCTCTTTTTTCTTGTTACCCATCCTCTGCCATTGTTACCCATGCTTAGTGCTATCTTGTTACCCATCCTCTGCCATTAAGAGCAGTTGGCCTTTTCATGCAGCATAGATCAAGTCATGCATGTTTAGTGGGGGTTCCAAGCAGTGTTCCCTCTAAGCTGAGTTAGTGTAAACTAGCTCACAGTTTTTTAGCCTCCGGCTCACACATTTTTTGTCTTAGCTCAGGGAGGATGGCTCCAGAGCTAACTAATTTATGCAGCAGCCAAATCACTGACTCAGAACTTTAATGCCAGCAACTCACAAAGGAGAACTTTTGCTCACAAGACTCCACAGCTTAGAGGGAACATTGGTTCCAAGCCTCTTGTGAGAGCTCTAGCTCTTCCCTGGGCCCAACTGTGTTGTATCAAACATCTCCCTGTTGCACCTAAAGGAACAATCAGGCAAGGATAAGTGAATTGTCCTGAGTGCCAAGAAAACTGTTTTGGTGTGCTTCTGTTTGATGCATGTGTTGTTGGTTATCTATCCCTACTTTAAGTCCATACATTTTTTTAAAATCAGTTCAGCAAAATAATTCAGCATAGCTTTCAAAATGTTAATAATTTAAATCTCAAATCCCATACTCCATTTTCAGTCATTATAATTTATTTTGCAAAGTAAATTCACTTATTTATTCAAATTATAATTTATTTTGCAATAAAATTTATTTTGCAAAATAAGGAAAATCTTCTTCAGTGTTTGCTAAAAATAAATGATATGATATTATTACAATATGTAATATTTGACCAAAGAAAGATGGTACCTTGATTGTTATCCTGCAGATGGCTCAGAACCAAGACAGGATTGCAAAACCTGCCTATTACGTTTGTTTATGTTATTTATGTTTCTTTGATTTCTATCCCACTCCATTTCCTGAGAGCAGGACTCTGGGCAGCATACAACATACAATATACATAAAATCATAATAATAACTACATGATAATAAAAAACCTATAAGCAGTTAAATTAGATGGTATCATATGTTTGTCCCACAAGGTAGGTGGGGTGGCTGGGATACAATCCATATTCCCTCACAGGCGATCTTAACATAGGGGAGAGGAAAAATAGGAACCCAGGAGGCCACTGATTCCTCTAACCATTGCTGTCCTCAACCATATGCCCACTGGAACATCTCAGTCTTACAGGCCTAGAGAAACTGAGCCAAGTCTCACAGGGCCCAGATCTCACTAGGGAGAGAGTTCCACCAGGCTGGGGCCAGGGCTGAAAAGGCCCTGTTCAAGGACAGCCAGATCATTTTGGGACCAGGGACTACCAGTAAGTTGGTACCAATGGAGTGTAATACTCTCTGTGGGGCATGTAGGCATATTAGAAAAAATGGCTACCAAGGTATGGGACAGTATACCTTGAATTCCCCATTGGTAACTTAGCTTTAATTGAAACAGAAAATGCTTAGTAAACAAGTGTTCAGCATCAATTATTATTGAAACACCATGAAGGTCATGATTCTATTGAAAACCTCATGCAATTTTCTATGCGCTGATGGTAAACAAAATTAACTCATGACCCTTCTATTCATATCACATTTTTAATCAAGATACTAAGGATGTCTTATCAAAGGTCCCATATGTTGTAAACGGATGCTAGATCTATGAAAAAATGTGCTAATAGAACTGCTGTCAATATATGTCAGAAATCCAGATTTCAAGCAATAAATCCCTATTTTTTGAGCAATATCACAGGCAAAGATTTCTCCTATTTCTGTAATGAAGCAGATACATTTTACAGAGCCAGTGTAATGTAAAGCAGTGGTATGATAGGAGTTATGGATCAATGTTCCCTCTAAGCTGTGGAATCTTGTGAGCAAAAATTCTACTTTGTGAGCTACTGACATTAAAGTTGTGAGCGAATGATTTGGCTACTGAATCCATTCGTTTGCTTTGGAGTCATCCATCCTGAGCTAAGACAAAAATGTGTGAGCTGGAGGCTAAAAAACTGTGAGCTAGCTCACACTAACTTAGCTTAGAGGGAACACTGGTTATGGTGTGGGTCTTCAACACTTTAAACCTTATCTTAGACATGAATTTCCTGAAGGGTTATGAACTCACATAGAACATCACACATCTCTTGGCCTCAGCCTCCCATCTGCAACATGGGAATAAAAACACTGCCTAAGGTACACAGTTACTGTGTGGATTCCTGCATTTTTAATACTAAACTTTGTGTTAAGATCATCATGGAACATCAAACATAGTTATCAATAAAACTGCAAAGAGAGAACAAGATAGAAGATAAAGAACAATTCTCCTAAATTGGGAACCCTTCGTATACCTATCCTGCTATATGCGGATGATACAGTACTACTCTCTTGCATGAGGGTAGGGCTCAGACATCTGCTGAACAGATGTCTTAGTTATTTTATTGAGAATAAATTACTTCTGAATTATGAGAAATCCAAGATTTTAGTATTTGCTAAGTCCTGTAAAATTCAAAAATGGACATTTGACAGAAAATAAATTGAGCAGGTTAAGCATTTTAAATATCTAGGCCTCCACTTCCATTATAACTGGTCATCGCAAATCTATGATTAACTTAGCCTCTATCAAATTTGCATGCCCAGGAAAAGATTCTCCAGTAAAATGGATGAGGATACATTCCAGTATTTGAAATCATGGCATGGAATATTATGTGAAGACACTGTGAATAGTAGATTTTCAAGAGAGACTACCACGGTGCTTCAGTATGTTTGGATGAAGTTGTGAACAAAACGAAAATCAACTCCAGTGAGTTTCGTCAACCAACTTTTTTCCTGTATTTTTGAACTCATTTCCCCCCCTGTATTTTGGGTGTGCATATGAAAGACAGAATATGTAACAATGTGGATGTCTTATTAGCTATTATAAATAACATTGTTAAATACAGTGGATAAATTGTATTTCATTTCATCCTAAGCACTTTGTTTCAGTCACAGCAGGCAGGCAGCCCACCCCAGCAACTAACCGCCAACAGCCACAGGAAAGGTAAGTGCTGCCTGCTGATGAGCTTTTCATTGTGGCAGCGGCGGGGGGTGGGAGGGCTTTTGTAAAGGCAAATGGCCTCTCCCCTTTCTCCTTGCCTGGAGTGGGACGCACGTGTCCGGCTGTTATGGGGACGGCTCAGACTGGCAGGGACAGCGCTGGAGGGGTGGAATCCCAACTCTTCTGTCCTTCGAGTCCGTTTCTGACAACCCACAGCAGGGGGGGGGGTCGGGGCCAGTCTGCACCTGACTGGGGAGTTTTGGAAAGGGGCGAAGAAGACCCGCTGGTGCCTGATAGCCCCATTCCCCCCCCCAGTATGTGCCTGCTCTTCACCAGTTGCCCTTTGACTCTGCTGCTTCCAGCCTGCCACTTCCTCAGCAGTAGGGAGGGGGCAGAGACCCCAGGAAGCATCTCACACCGGCACAAATCTCCAAGGGGTGCAGTGAGGCCCCTGCCACCGCCTGCCCCCAGCATGGCTTTTTGGGCGCCCTGCTCAGTGTGCTCCTTCCCACCACTTTAAAGGGTACCTCTCCAGGCCGTCTGGAGCAAAAAATACTCCTTTGCCAAAAGTACTCCTTTACTGCTGGGGGAGATCAGGTCCGAGGAGCACCATTGTCTCCCAATGACTTCTGGTTTTGGGTGGTACCAGGGAGGTGCCCTTTAAAGTGTGCTGGTCTGCAGCCCCCCTCCCCTTGCATCCTAAGGGCCTCTCATTCCTCTGCTCTCCCCCCCGCCGTGCACTAAAGGGGTGGGTCAAGGCAATGCATCAGGGGCTCGGATCTCTCAGGTGTGCAGAGACCTGCTAAGAGCTTCTGAGGCTCTGGTTGGAGCACCCTGTGCACTGGACTCGACCCCAGCTGAGATTTAGTGAGTCCCTTTAGGTGCCAACAGCAATCCTCCCCCCCCAGTCAGCGAGGGCAACTGCTGAGCTTTGTAACTGGGCAGTAGTGCCATTTTCCAAGGGAATGCAGAGTTTGCACAGAGGAAAGTCTTTCCAGGCCCTGCCTGGAGGTTGGCAACCCCATAATTTGTGGGCACACGGTGAGCGCCAGAAGGTAGCCTCACCTAGTGTACCAAAAAAACCTGGAGCTGGCCCTACTTCCAGTGCAATTCAATTTTATTATATTATGGTCCACGACCAGATCCAGTTAACAAAAACAAATATTATTCAGGTATTCAAATGTACAAGTTAAGAACTCCAGTTAAAATATAGGGATAGAAGATTTTACAAAAAACTAAATAAATTTATATTATATTAAAAAAAGAGAAAAATAGATTATAAAAGTGGTCATTTTTAAAATTTAAACCAAGGGATTTAAGAGGAACAAGAGCTCTATAATGGACCTCCTGAAGGAAACTAAGTCAAAGCTCAAAGGGGCAGGACTGAAATTTATTATGCACTTTAATCGCCTGAGTGCAAAATCTAGCAGTTAGTGTAGTGATAACTGAAATTTCATCTGTTAATAACTTATCTAAAGAAAGTCTTGTTTGCCCCTATCAAAGAACTGTCTACAAGGGGTATGTTCCGGTTGATGGCGGCACGCTCACGGACTCACCTCCCCGAACCTCCGGGGGGTGTCTCCGTGCTCCGGCGGAGGG
>NW_015166480.1:2950-25410 GCF_001447785.1 Gekko japonicus | reverse complement strand
ACCCAGAAAGTGAGGAAGAAAGTGCAAAAATTGGAAAAGAAAACTGTTTCTTTGGAAGATCAGATGCTGCAAGTGCAAATGGATAAGGCCAACATGGTCCTGCGCTTCCAAGGGGTGCCAGAGAATAGAGTAGAGAATCTTAAAGAATTTATGAGTGAGCTACTTGCCCCAGCAACAGATATAAAGGCGGAATTGTTACTCAATGAAATGGATGTGGCCTACAGGTCATATTCAGGATACATAAAGAAAAAATAATCTGCCTGGGGAAATTGCACATCAGGGATGCTATCCTGAAAGCAGTGGCTGTGACACCCCTGAAGGTGGGGGAGAATGCTGTCAGAACGCTAAAGGATATTCCATTTGAAGTAAGGCAACACAGAAAGAAATACAAAGAACTTGTGCTCTTCCTCCAAAAAAATTCAATTGGATACAAATGGCTATTTCCAGAAGGAGTAACATTTAAGATCAAAGAGAAGAAGGTTAAGATTGACTGTTCTTAAAGCTCAAGAATTTCTAAAGGAGCAGCTGGGAAGGTCAGAGGATGAGAAAAAAGAAGAGGACAGCAGGTCCAGCGACAAGCTGGAAACTGGTTCATCTGGCGAGGACTCTTTGTCTGAGCAGGGGGCAGCAGCCATGAAGAGTCCCTACAAACTGTGGAAAAGAGAGAAGAAGAAGTAAAGGCTGAAGGACTCTGAATTGTGCCTTTGAGAACTTTGGTTCCAGGGGATGATGGGGGACACTGTTATTGGGCAATTAAATATAAATAGGGAGGGTTAAAAGTTCTAAAAGTTTGACACAGTTCATAAGAAGTACAAAGATGAAAAGTCTGGATGCAAAAAAGCTAGTTGGAGGATCTCCTCTCTTGGGTTTTTAGTCAGTAGTGGGTTCTTTACTTTTTCCCTTATATGTAGTTTTTCCCCTCCCCCTTTTTGTTGTAGTTTTTTGTAGTGTTAAAAAAATCAATAAAAAATCCCCTTCGGGGGCTCAAAAAAAAAAGAACTGTCTACAAGGGAAAACATGGTCTTATTTTGAATTTGTTTATAGAGGGGGCAATGGGGGGGATATGTTCCATTGTCTCCACCTCTGCAAGGGGGCAAGGGCAAATCCTCTATGAGTATGCAATATTCTTATATCTCCCTTCCAAGATCATGGAGGGGATGTCATTACATCTGACCAGTGTAAAATCCCTCCTGTAAGGGAGGAACTCTAAGGTTTTAAGATATTGGGCCATTGACATGATATATTTTTTTTCTTCTCAAGGGTCCTGAAGCCAGGAGACTTCATTAAATCTTGCTGGCATTCCATATCACAGATCCTTTGCCTAATTGTAGATTTTGCTCGATCAATAGTCTGTGACAAACAGCACCTGGTGAAAGAACCATTCTTTCAAGGCTTCCCTCAACCCTAAGAATCCAATTCGGTTGATAAGAATCTTGTGTTACAAGGAGAAGAAGTCCTTTTGGGTTAATGCATGTCTTAAGCCATTGGAAAGCAGATGTCAGCAAAATGACTTCTGGTTTTGGGTGGTACGATGACGGACGTGACCCCGGTGAGCTCCCGAGGTCGCGATCTGAATTCCAGCGGATAGGAGGGGGTGTGATTGTATGCTACCCCCCTGAAGCCCTTGTGTTTGGGGTCCTAGCCATGAGGCTTTTGAGGGATTGCCTCTTTTCCATCTCGATGCCAGGGAATTGAGGCTTCCCTCCACCCTGAAGGTCCTGCCACTGTGTGACCATATGGCTCTAGAGCCGCTGACCGGGACAAGCGTGTGAAGATCGGGCATTTTACACATACCTGAGGCGGGTTCTAGGACCAACGATGAACTGTGAGTCGTGGTGAAAGCAAGACACTGAGCTTCGGCTAGAAAGCCCCTCTGCCTTAAGCGAGTGAGGGAGGGAACTCCCAGATGTGATATCCAAGCAGATCACTTTAAAAAGAGGGTGCCAGATGTAAAAGCCATAGAACTGATTTAAGAAACACACAAGAGTGCAGCAAAGCATTTTGGTGGAAAACAGAGACTTTGGCAAACTTTTCTGAAAGTAAACAATCCTCAAAAATGGCGGGGCAGAGAGGTGAGTAAGAGAAACCATCACAGCTTAAGCCTCCTTCGGGAAGACATTCCATTTGAAATTAGAAGGAAGAGGAAGAAATTCAAAGACTTGGCATTGTTTTCACAAACAAATAACATACAGTACAAATGGTTGGTTCCCGAAGGCCTACTCTTCAGAATAAATGAAAAAAAGAAAGAATTGACTCTGTTAAGAAAGCAAATGAGTTCTTGAAGCAGCAACTGCGAAGGTCCGGAGAAGATGACAAAGATGAAGACCAGGAGAAAGAAAGCGGTGAAAACTCTTCTTCAAATATTGAGGAGGACTCTGATTCGGAGTTGGGGGCTGTGGCCCCCAAGAGAGATTACGATTTGAGGAAAAGAAATGCCAAGAAATGAGATGTGGAGGGACTCTGAATTCCACCTTTAAGAAGTTACATTTAAGTTTGATGCTTTTGTGATTGTCTTAAACAGTAATTGATATCGGGTTTTGGGGAATATTGGCTAGATTTAAACATTCAAGCTTAATTATTATTAATAGATTAGATTAAGCAATTTATAAATTTATGCAATGATCTTCACTACTTGGGTTTTTAGTGGTTAACTTTTCTTTCTCCCGTACATATTAGATTCCCTTCCCTATTTTCTTTGTAGTTTATAGAATAGCAATAAAAAAATCCCCTTCGGGGGGCCAAAAAAAGAAAGAAAGAAAGAAAGCAGATGTCAGCAAAATCCTTGCCTCAATCCTCATTTGGCCTGCTTCTACACAGAGAAGAGAGTTAAAGACGGCTGAGGACCTGTAAAATAACATAAAGGAATTTGGATTGTATCTTTTCGAGTAAGTTCAAGCTTGTTGCTGATATAGGAGTTGGGCTATTACTTTAGCCTGGAAGAACTTCAATGCAGCAGGTACATATAGACCCCCCTTGGAGTGAAAAAATCTTAGTATCACATACCTAGTTCTTTCGGCACACTCTGCTCTGAGGTTACAATGTGCAGCAGTAGACCCAGTCTCCTGGAATGCTACCCCAAGGTAAGCGAATTTATTGACCCGCTCGATTTTATTTCCCTTCATTGGCCATACTCTTTTTTGGAGGCGTCTGCCAAATACTATAACTTTGGTCTTATCATGATTATCATAATTACTGGCAAGATTTTCTTTTTCACAATATGTGGCAAAGCTATCAAGAGGCCTATGGAGTCCCAGCAGCATCCTTGATAGAAGAAGCACATCATCTGCATATAATAGAATTGATATGTGGCCACTTCTGCTGTAGACGACAGTATGGCAGTGGGCATGGTGGTTCAGGGACTCTAGGCTGAACACAGATTTGGAGTGCCTGAAAGACCTAGCAGTGGCCCAGATGGTAAGTCTGATCAGGCACAACACGGGTTTGCTTGGCCATGGGGACCCTGGGGTCAATATCCTGCCTCCGGGTCCTTTGCCACTGCCCACTCATACACTACCACACTTGCACCAGCACAGACATATAGTACACCAAAGGTCTCAGTTCAGCTGTATGTTACTTCCCAGGTCCCCTTTCCAGCACTGTATGGGGGATTGGGGGGGTATCCTCCATGGTATCCTCCTGCTTCATTCACTGCAGTGTGAATGGGAATACCGCGAACAAGTCATTCCCGGTCTGTTCCGGGTCTTCTTTGCCATGACTCCCTAGTGCTTCAAATTACCAGTCTGAACTCAGCCAATGTGTGTTATTATGTAAAAAACAAACAAACCTGAGGATACCTATCTCTCCTTTTGATCAGAGTGAAGAAAAGCTGAGAATATCCTGAACCTGATATCAAACTGTGATGCTTAGAACCGAATCTTAATCCAGTCAAAAAGGAAATGATTTTGATCAGTGGAACAGCTGTTTTGAGTGGGATCACATTCCCCATTAAGAATCAGGTTTGCAGCTTGGAGGTATTCCTGGATTTTTATATGGCACCTCCTTCCAGAAGCACTTTTGTCCACTCACATTCACACACCAGCTTGATACTGGGGGAAAATGTATTTAGCCCCTTTTTCATACATTTTGATTACATCCAGACTAGATTACTGCTAAAGTCTCAGCTAAGGGTAAGGGATGCTTTTGAAAATTGTTTAGAAACTCCAGCTGATGCAGAATGATGCAGTCAGTTGGGAAAGAGATCCTCCCCTTTTTTTGATTTTCAAATAACCCTTGCGCTAGCTTCGGGAGATTTCCAGCCCCCACCCGGGTGTTGGCAACCCTAAGTTTAACTCCACACATTTGTAAACCATTCTGGGGACTGCGGGGAAATCTCCTCAGGCCACTCGTGACCTGTTTCCCCCTCAGGACGGGCCTTCCCTTTCCTTCCCTCAGTGCTCCAGCGTAGGCCAGCCAGTTGGCCTGCCTACTCAGAAGGAAGCCCCATTCAGCTCCATGAGAGTTTCTGCTAAAGTACATGCCGAAAAGCGCCGGGCCTTTCCCTTGGCCTCCTCCAGAGGAGGCTGGTAGTGAGCATGAGTCGGCAGTGGCCGACCGGGCAAGCAAGCTCTGGCAGGGCAGACTGTGGCCTTCTCTTCCAGGGATGCAGCAGCTGAGGGGAGCTGGAGCATCGGCGGTGTCAGCCCAGGGATGAGCGACATGGTGCAGCAGATGCTGAATGCCTTGCCCGGCCTGTTGGGGCAGGCCGAGGCAGTGGCTGGGCTCAGTACAGGAGGTGGCAGCAGCGCAGCAGCAGGAGGAGGGCCTGGCAGGGGCTCAGCTACCTCACGGCTGGGTGGGCTCAACTGAAGCATCACCGCGCTCACCTCCAAGCATGTATGTGGGAAGAGGGTGAGCCGGGCTGAGGCTGCCTTGGGAGGACCCCATTGTGAGCAGGCTTCATTGCAGGTGTTTTCCTTGCCTCACAGGCCGGGCAGCTCCCTGCCTCCTGTCGCAGCCACGGAGGACCAGTGCGCCACTGCCATGGTCGGCCTCGGTGTCCCAAGCATCCTCCTGGCAGAGCGTCCATCCTCTTTGGTGGCTCTCTGTAGACTGAGGGTGAGATGCTGGCTGTCAACTGTGTGGGTGGGACTCAGGCCACGCAGCCACCCAACACAGCCAGGGGATTGGCAGACATTCTAAGTGGCAGATAAGGCAGCCAACTGATTTTGGTGTGCATTGAATCTTGCCACCCCAAAACAGGATTATAACATAGGAGAGATTACAGAATTTGGGGTAGATTCTCTCTTTAGAGAATAGACAAGAACTTTCCTAAGCAAAATGGAGCTTTTAGAATACTGTTGAGAGATTTTCGTTTATAATATTAAACCAGATCTGAACCATTTTAAAAGTTTCCTCTGTGTGTGCGTGTGTGTATACATATGCATGCGTGATTCCATCAGATTTCTTCCTCTAGCTAAAGCCGCACAGATTGTATCAGAAGGTTCCCTGACCCTCAGTAGCAGCTTTTCGAGAATGGGATGATAATGTTGTACAAGATAAAAGGGGGAGTGGAGCTTCCCTTTGGATCCAATGACAGGAGTTATTCAGACAGAAAGGCAAAATAAAAATATTTCAATAAATAAATAATCACACATTAAAGCAAACTGAGCCAGTACACACTAAAGCAACAATTTTTAAAAAATCTATATATTTAGATTTGTCTCCCACCCTGGCAATTGGGGCTTGGGATGGATAAGCACATAAATACAAAACATAGATAAAAAATAAATATTCTATGGTCCCCTTTCCAGCACTGTATGGGGGATGGGGGGTTAACTGTCCCAATTTGCCCCAAGGTAGTATGGGTTATGCCCCAGATCAGGTGTCATCAACAATAAGGACCAGTGCGCCACTGCCATGGTCAGCCTCGGTGTCCCAAGCGTCTTCCTGGCAGAGCGTCCATCCTCTTTGGTGGCTCTCTGTAGACTGAGGGTGAGATACTGGCTGTCGGCTGTGTGGGTGGGATTCAGGCCACGCAGCCACCCAACACAGCCAGGGCATTGGCAGACATTCTAAGTGGCAGATCAGGCAGCCAACTGATTTTGGTGTGCATTGAATCTTGCCACCCCAAAACAGGATTATAACATAGGAGAGATTACAGAATTTGGGGTAGATTCTCTCTTTAGAGAATAGACAAGAACTTTCCTAAGCAGAATGGAGCTTTTAGAATACTGTTGAGAGATTTTCGTTTATAATATTAAACCAGATCTGAACCATTTTACAAGTTTCCTCTCTCTCTGTGTGTGTGTGTGTGTGCAACATATGCATGCGTGATTCCATCAGATTTCTTCCTCTAGCTAAAGCCGCACAGATTGTATCAGAAGGTTCCCTGACCCTCAGTAGCAGCTTTTCGAGAATGGGATGATAATGTTGTACAAGATAAAAGGGGGAGTGGAGCTTCCCTTTGGATCCAATGACAGGAGTTATTCAGACAGAAAGGCAAAATAAAAATATTTCAATAAATAAATAATCACACATTAGAGCAAACTGAGGGGAGGACACACCAAAGCAACAATTTTTTAAAAATCTATATATTTAGATTTGCCTCCCACCCTGGCAATCGGGGCTCAGGATGGTTAAGCACATAAAAGCAAAACATAGATAAAAAATAAATATTCTATAAAATAATTTAACACACTGGGACTCTGGCATGATGATCAGAGAAGCTGATAGTAGGTCCAGTAAAACTGCCTCAATGGAATGCCTAGAGGAATAATTTTGTCTTATAGCCCTTGCGGAACTGAGACAGGTCCCTCAGGGCATGAGTCTCTCCAGACAGAGCATTCCACCAGGTTGGGGCTACAATCAAAACAGCCCTTGTTCTGGTCAAGGTTAAATGAGTGTCCTGAGGGCAGGCACCACCAGAAGTCCATGTGAAGTGGAACCCCGGGGGGGGGGGGGGGGGTGTTGTAAGTCGCAGTCCCTTGTGCTGAAACTGAATTGTTCAGCAGCCATCATGCAGCAGCTTTATTATATTTAAAAGTCAGTATCTGATTTGCCAATATAGTGCTGCATATAAAGACAGTAGATTAACTTACCACAAGATGCCATTTCATCTGATTTGTCACCACAGTCATCCTCCCAATCACACAGCCATGGATTTGGAATACAACGCCCGTTCGTGCAAGCAAATTGGTCAGCTTGACATGTTCTTGCTAGAAAAACACATTTAAATCAAAATTATAAAGTACAGAGACTGGATAAATTTTTAGTAAAGTCATACATAACTAAGGTACGTTCATTTCCTGCATTAAGCCAATTCTTAGAATGTTTACATTCTGATATTTATCCGAGGGGGAGCTGAGGCCAAGCATGGTGAAGTGCCTAGATGGTGGCGGTGGCGCAGCCCCAGGGCCAACAGGATCACCGCCGGCTTGCTTGCAACCACACCCCGGATGCCTGGAGAGCATCCGTGTATATAAGAGGGGGCGGAGCCAGGTCAGGGAGAATGGAGGTGGGGAAGAGGGGCGGCGCCGGGAGTGGAAGGGGGAAATAAAAGAGGAGCTCTTCGGAGAGACCGGGGAGGAACAGCGTGCGAGGGAGCGATCAATGGTCTGTGACCATTAACCCCATCCCCTGCCAATCTGAGGTCCTTCCGCAGCTCCGTTTTGCGATCCACTTCTGACTCCTAGCGGCGTCCACCCCGCAGGGAAGCCAGGCGCCACGGCCACTGGTGGGTTTTCCCCAAGCCCACAGAAGAAGCACGTCACACTCCCTCAATATGTAAATGATATAGATCTAAAATGGAGGGAGTTCTCTCATGCTTTCCCCAAAATTTTTGTAGTTATCAACTTTTTCTTGATTTTCTGATTCATCCTCTTAAGTTTTAAAGTCTTAATTCTGTGTCTCTTCCCTTTATAAGTATAAAAATAGTCTTCTAAGAATAGCTGTCTATATTCCCTCTTTGTAGTAGCTTGTAATTCCATAAATTGATTTTTTTGTTGTCTCTGAGTTGGTAAAGAAGTCACTGTTTTGGGAATTTCATCAGCCATATTTTTTTTTATAAAGTCTCTGGTACATTTTTGTAATGGTTGTATTTGGCTTTGTAGGCAAATTCTACTCATATTGCTTGTAGGTCCCCTCAGCATTTTCAAGGCAATCTGATCTTTTTTCCTCCTTTTTCCACGCTGTCTGGGCTATTTCATTCTTAGATTTGAGTTGTTGGGTCTTTATTTGGATCTCTGTCTGTACTGAGTGAAACGTTTCTTGAACAGCTTTTTTAATGGCCACAGTGAGCATATTCAGAAGATCTTTCAAGGGAATTTGAATAGGTTTATCATCCATAAATTTTGGTATAACTAACAATAAAGCCTCTGAAGTATTCTGCAGTCTATCATTAAAAGTCATTTTTCCAGAAATTATTGTAAAATCAAAGAGACTCTAAAGATAATTTCCCAAGCCAAATTTTGCAGAGATAACAATGTTAGAAAGTGTATGTGCGGAGCTGCTGTGTTGTAGACGAGGTTAACATAGGGCGAAAGGCTTATCAGAAGTTTGCATTCCAAAACAATTAGTCAGGCAAAAGTGGAGTTTTACACTTTCAGTAGAGACAAACACACATTATTATGAGAACTAAATACATAAACAAATTCAGAGTAAGATTCATTAAAATACAAGCCTTTATCATTCAATTAATAAATTATAGCAAATCCCAAAATTCAATATTTATTACATAGTTACCATAGAAAGGAAAGTTCAGAGTCGTAAAGAGGGTAATAATTCTTGGCAGTGTCAATTGAAGAAGATGCAGTCTTGTTTTCTTCGCCCAGTAGATTGTTTACACAGTTAACTTTAGATCCTTTTGCTAGCCACGGCAAAGGTGGGGGGGACAGAAAAATTCTTCACCCCTCCCTTCCAGTATTTTTAATCTTTGCAAGGGCTGACGTTATGTAGTAGAAAAGTACTCACAGTGCTATGCTTCAGTTAGTAGAATTTCGGTTAAAGTTGCTTTAAAACGTACTCACGGTGCTATGCTTCATTGATGTTGTTGATGAGGTACCAGCTTTTAAGTCCCTCTTTAGTGAGTAGTGACAGCTAGTCACCCATTGCTGACCATGGGTGTTCTTTGTTTCTCGCTAGAGACAATCCACAGGCTTCCACTCACCTATCACCATTAGGCAGGGGGCCTGGGTTGCATCCCTTGCATTGCACACCCCTCCAGGGAGTGCAGCAGAGCTCAGGATCCCCCGAGTCCTCTCTAAAGATAATGAGAAGCCGGTGGTGCCTGGGAGCAAGTCCCAGCTCCATCCATCTCGCAGTGCTGCAACCCAGATCTCCAATATATAGTATTTCTGACAGGAAACATCAGGTGACAGGAAGAGCAAGAACAACAAGAAAGCACTAAAATGGAATAAAAATAGTTAATTCCAATCACACCTTCTGTGGCTTGGTTGATGGAAGATGTCTTTACGTCAACCGAGAACTCCTTCCATGAATGCAAGATTTCTCCGTCAATGGAAAGGCACCATTGACTTAACCCAAACTTTATCTTTTCTTATCATTATTTTCATGTGGGAACTATTCATATGAATACTTCCATATGTGGTGATAGGAGTTTACCATGCAACACAGACTTTTCCATCTTGTGTGACATATACCAACTATCATGAAGCAAAGTAATAAGAATATAAGTTCATCCAGTCCAGCAGCCTGTATTACACAGAGACCAATCAGTTCCTCCAGAAGGACAACAAGCAGGTCAACATGCTAGTAGCCATTATGGCCTTATACTTCAGGAATCCATCTAATCTTTTTTAAAAGCTATCTAAACCAGCAGTCATGATTACATCCACCAGCAATGAATTCCACAATTTAATTACTTGGTGAGTAAAGAAATACTTCCATTTGTCTGTTTTGAACATATCGTCTATTAATTTCATTGGGTACCACCAAGTCTTGTTTTCTAGGGGAGAAAGCATTCTCTCAATCCACTTTGTCCTCCTCATGCATAATTTTATAAACTTCTGCCATGTCCCTTGCCCTTAGTCATCTTTTTTCTAAGCCAAAACGTTCCAGACTTTTAAGCCTTTCCTCTCAGGAAACATGCTGCACAGCCCCTTAGTCATCTTGGTTGTCCTCTTCTGCACCAGGTCTCAAGTCCCCCTCAGAACTAAGTCCAGGATCCACTACCCCACCAACTGTTCCAAAGCACAGCCATTTATGGTATGCAGAAACCTCATCTCCATGGTATAACTCAAGCATACATTTGTCCAGTGTCACATCAAAAGATGTTGTCAACAGTGCTACAAGTTTCTGAATCCCTGATATTAAATGTGTTCTCAGCCCTACTTATCTGGCTATGTGGTGTCAGCATGGAGGGAGAGGAAAGGTGTCTCCCTCTCTCTCATCACGTTGAACACTCTCTGGCAATGAGCCAGCCACTAGGAGATATGGCAACATAGCATTCAAGACACAAGGAGAAGAGTGTCAAGACCTGCCCCGGGGCAATCTCTATATAGGAGGAAGACTCTAAGAAGGAGAGACTCTTTGAATGGAGCCCCCAGGGTCCCAACCATGCTGGAGACTCTGCACCCTGAAAACTCCAGAGGGAGACCCCCCTGCTTCTTCCCCAACAGCAGGCTCCTATGCAAGATTCCACACAACAGGCACACCAGGAATTCCCTAAGTGGATTCGTATATCTCTAGCATCCCCATGAATAAAGATGATAGAAGGCCTGTGCTGAAGCCTGGACCAGGCAGAGAAGTGCATGCCTGGTAGCTCAACACCTCTTACATTGCAGTCTCACTCAGAAGGAAAGCACAGCTTTCTAGAGCTTAGCAGGACCAGGGACTTAACACATCTACAGAAATGCTGAGATAATCAGTTCCATGTATAACCCTCCAGGAGCTCCAACCTCTGCTGATGCAACATCTCCTACAAAGCCAGCCTGTGCTTCAGACTGGAGAGCCCATCCCTAGGGCTAGGCTCCAGCTTTCCAGGCCCTTTTTGCCTCTTGAGGAGATCCCCAGACTCCACCTATAGGTCTGATGGTCAGTTCATACTCTTGCTTGCTACCTTCCTTTGACCCTTATGCCTTACCACCTGGCCTTCCAGGTACAGAACAGGATAGAGTAGAAGAGAGTGACAATCTTCTTCCTTCCTTGCCACCTCATAGCAGCATCCATTTGCTGGATACTGCGAGAGGGAAGTAGGGAGATGAACCCAAGTGACAATACTCACCTCAGACTGGAACCACCAAAATTCATATCCCAGGCCTAGGAATTATAAACCTCAGCAGTGTTACTAAGAAATAGTATCACTGAGAAATTGATACTTAAAAAAAAACAACCAAGAAAAAAAACAACCCATAATATCCTTGCCTTGCCAAAAGTGTATGTGGTAAAAAAAAGGCATGAGTAGTTTTCTGGTTTCCTTAAAATCAACTGTACATAAATACCATGTTTAAAACCACAAGACTATTTGGGAGGTAATATTACATATATATTTATACACACATATTTTAATTATGTATGCATTAATACATAAATAATAATGTATGCATTAAGCATGATGAAACAAGAATGTTTTTAGATAATACCTTTCAACCCAGCCTACTAAATTCCATGGACAAACTCATATTCAAGAGGTACAAGTTTTGACTTTCAAACAGACCACTTGACAGTCAAGTAATATGGACAGATGGACCAAATTACTTTGGAAAGTAGAGTCAGGCACAAAGATTAAGTAAAATATGTATTCCAAACCTGCTGGCAGCAAAATTCCAATCCATTTTAAAAATGGCAGTAATCAGAGCATCAGTAACAGTATGGCTCTATATAGTTTTAAAGTTTAGCTTTAAATGTGGGAATCAGATAAAACTTAGACAACCTGTAAAGAAAAAAAAGAGTTTTCTACACACTGTTTTTACCTGCACAAGTTTCATTAGATTCATCTTCACTGTTGCCACAATCATTCGCTCCATCACAAAGCCATCTCTTGGGGATACAGCGGTTATTATGACACTTAAACTGATTGCCAGGACAGCTGTGATTAACTAGGGGGAGAAAAGTACATGCCATCCTAAGTATGCAACCAGAGGCATTGTTGTTAAAATATTAGAAATACCATTTCTATTAGATTGCATTCACTAGGGGGGGGGGAAGGTGATACAACTAGTCGGATTAGCCACAGCCATTTCCCTGCTTTAGAATCTGATCTACAATAATCATAGGTTGTAAACTCATCTGGAAATAAGTTTCAATGAATTCAGATTTATTTCTGGGTAAACACTAGGGGTCCCAAATCCCCCCGGGGGGCGGAATTCCCCCCGGTTTCGAGCCCCGATTCCTGCTCCCGCGGAATCAGGGCCCGGGGGAAACCCCACCCCCGCGCGTGCGTCACCCAGAAGTGACGTCACACGCTGGGGGTGGGGCGACGCCATTTGAGGGGAAAACAAAGAGTTTTCCAATCAAATGGAGTTGCCCCCGCCCCCAGCGTGTGACGCCACTTCTGGGTGACGCACGCGGGGCACGCACGAAGAGGACGCCGTCTGGGAGCCCCCCGCTACCGGACGAATTTGATTTGGCAACCCTAGTAAACACACACCTGATTGGATCAATAGTGTTACCATTGTGGAATGAATGCAAATAAGTGATGATTCTAAAAGAGAAGTTCATATTCCAATTCCCCTCACATAAAAGAGGCCTGCAAATTCAGCATAGAAAGGTTAAAACAAAACCCTTTATGGTCAGGGGCCTACATACCTGAGGGGCCACCTTTCCCCACATGTTCCCCAGAGACCACTGAGATCAGGGTCCCAAAATTGGCCGGCCTCCTCAGTCTCAAGGAGGCCAGGCTGGCTATTACCAGGAGTAACAACAAGCACACAGGGAACACGGCTAAGTTAAGTAAACACAGAAAACACGGTGTTGAAATAATACACACAATATTCACATGCACTTATAGCTAAATATATTTGATTTATAAACACAACATCAACTCTAGTGTATTGTAAACACTTTCAACTCTAGTGTATTGTAAACACTTTCAAACTACAATATCATATTTCAAACACTTTCAAACTAAATTACATAACACGAAGAATCCATAATCGCAGAAACTCACTCCAGTATAAAATGTTTTCTTCCTGATGGAGGATAGATACCAATGTACAGTAATGTGTACCAAACAATGCAGCAACCTTGCTTGCTAGCTGAATCACCTCATGGGAAAATACATCTACTAGGCTTGCTGGCTGAATCATCACAGTGAGAAATGCAAGCTGCCTGCTAGCTTTACCTGATGGATCATCACTTGGGAAATGTACAATAGGTTGCTGCATTGTTCTGTGTTTACCTGGCTATAACTAGGGCCAGGGCTTTCTCGATGGCAGCTCCGTTCTGGTGGAACAAGCTCCCAGAAGAGATCATGGCCCTGCGAGACCTTATGCAGTTCTGCAGGGCCTGTAAAACAGAGCTCTTCCACCAGGCTTTTAATCAAGGAGCCAACCCCAACAGTTGAAGGAGAGCCCCGTCCCCTGGAAATTCCAAGAACAGCCTGTGCCAGCCGCCTAAAGGAAGATCTATGAGCCGGCTGTGAGAACAGATTATCAAATATGGCCACCATCGTTAAACAACAATAATGAGTACTAGTGCTTTATAATATCAGATGGTTTTAGAAAGTTTTACAACTGTTTTTAATTGTATTTATGTGGCTTTTTATGTAAGCTGCCCTGAGCCAGTCTCAGCTGGGAGGTCAGGGTATAAATAAATAAAAATAAGCTAAAAATTCTTTGTGGAACAAAATACATTTGCTACAATAAGTCTCATTAATGTTTTCCCAAGAATATATAGTTATTTCAACTAGGGATGAGACTGAACAACAAAAGCTGCTTTGTTTGGTTTGAAACTTTCTATTGCAGTTTTGTTTCTTCTTGTGAGATACACCACCATGAACATTTTCCCCTTTATGCCAATTTTCTCCCTTAAAATTAACTCATCTTTTTCAATGTTACTTGTATCACTTGTGCATCAATTGTGTACCAATGGAATATAATGTGGAAAAGGTATATAGGCATATATACAAACAAAAGGGTCATTAATGACAGCAAGGAAAATTATGCAAAACCAATGACAACATACAGAATAAAAGACAAACAAAACCGGCCATATCAGACTACCCCTAGTTTTACTCTTCGCCCTGGTGTCTCACAATTGTAGACACCATAGATGTGTGGGTTCAACTAGTTTTATATATTTAAACGGTGATTTAAGCTAACTATCCCAAGGGTGGGCTGTGCTAGGCAGGTAACTGTTGCTGCCTTTTATGAGCTGATCCACCCCGGCTTTAAATTTAGCCATTGCCTCCACTGTCCTTGTTTATCTTCACCTGCCTATGGACTATGTGCCAAGAGGTGCCCAGCCTCATTGCACTTCCCTGACATGACATAAGGCCTCTACTAGGTTGGGAAAGATGCTGCTCAGCACCAAGTGTGGTCCTTCCCAGGACCCAGCTGTAAGTCATCTGATGGCATTCTCTGGACACCTGATGCCTCAAGCAACAGAAGGCTGGGAGGAAAAGCAAGTAGCCTCTCATACACTACATGTTACTCTCTAACCATTGGCTGCAGACTTTCCAGCCGTGACCAATAGTCCCTTGTGCCTCCTTTGAAAAAAGGGGGCCAAGGCACAATGTTTTAACGTTTGTTAATGCTCATAATTCTTGGTTTCCATGTATAATTTCCTGGGGTAAAAAAGTACTATTATAAAACTCTCAGCTTGAAGACAGCATTCCTAGGTATGAATTTATTTTCCTCAGTTCTGTTCTTTAATAGTTCCAGCAGTTTGTTTTGTATGGAATTTTTAATGAAATTCTGGAATTGGAACCCGTGCAGTTTCCTGCAGCTTTCAGTTCCGTTGGCTCTTTTGCCCACCTCACATTGTATGTTAGCAGTGTATATGTGGGTGTTGATACAATACTGCCAAAAAACAAAAAAAGTATATGTGTGTGTGTGTATATATACAGAGAGAGAGAGAGAGAGAGAGAGAGAGAGAGAGAGAGAGAGAGAGAGAGAGACTTTTGGGGCAGTATTTTGATTGCTGGCGAGATCAATATACCTCCATTTGGTTGGCATCACTCCCTATTATTTTGGTTAGCACTTGGCCAGACTGCCTTTGCCAGATTCGGAATGGTTGAACAGATGTTACAGAATACCTAGACAAAAATGGAGGTTGGCTATCTACAAAACAGCCGCTTTTATTTCCTTAATATGAAAGGTTTCTTCACACCTGCTCTCATTCAAACAGGCCAACCAGATTCTTGTCAACCAGTTCTCATTCAAATGGACCAATCAATCATCTTTCATATCACCAAGCCCTTGCTCCTTTTCTGGAGGAGTAGCAAGCTGCCATTCCACCTTGCACTCCCTCTTCCACCAATCAGAGCTGTTAATTCTAACTTTTCCAGACTTTCTCCCTCCTCCTGGCAAATCTACTAAGGTCAACTTTTGCTTTGCTATTGTGCTCAATTTTGCTAACATAGGTTGCGGTCACACATGCCAAATAATCCACTTTCAATCCACTTTCAGTGCACTTTCCAACTGGATTCCAACTGTGTGAACAGGCAAAATCCAGTTGGAAAGTGCACTGAAAGTGGACTATTTAGTGGGTGTGACCACAGCCTGAGACTCCTTCCCAGTACCAAAAAGCACACGACCAGCACACTGTAAGCTTGCACATGTGCTTGCTCACTTGCTTGTCTCATACCTGTGTGCCCAGCACTACTGTCTCTTGGATTTATTGCTTAGAATTGCTGCTGGATCACCTACTTGTACCCCCCCCATGCCATGTACCTTTCCATGAACAGAAAAAGAGAGCTAATATTTTCCCCCATCTCCATTCCCTCCTCTGTTTACTTGTCTTTCGCTTTGCCTTATTTTCTGAGGTGTATACTGCTCCATGGAATAGTTACTAGATGGATACCAGAACTGGGTACATGTATTTACAGACTGTGTGGTATTTTGTGCTGAAACGTATTTTGTGCTAAAATGCACAATGGACGACAGAGGCATCTTGCCCAGCCCCTTCCTGGGGGGACAACCACACATGGTCTCACTCCCCAGCAGCAGCAGCAGAAGCTGAAGCAGCAGCAGAAGAAGAAGAACCAGGCTCCTACCACCACCATGTCATGGACCATCCAGGGCTCAGTGACAGCATGGGCTCCTCAGAGGAGGAGGAGCCTAGTGTGGCCAACCCACAGCCAACAGCAGTAGAGCAATAGGGGGATGAGATTCAGGTATTCCCTGAACTACAGCTGAGAGTGGATGCAGAGCCATCCCAGCCTTCCAGGTCTAACCTGGCAGCTGAAGGCCAGCCACCTGCTCCCACTTCTCCAGGGTCACCAGCACCCTTAGAATGTTGTAGGAAAAGACTCAAGGAGGACTTCCAGGCTACACATAGGAATGCATGCCTCTCTGCTCAGCACCAGCTGCTGGCTGACAGTGAAGATGAAAGCTGGCTGTGTGCAATGCCAGCAACTACAAAGAGTTATGAGGGAAACTTGTGGGCAAGGACGCAACATGTTCCTAAATGCCAAAGTTGCTGCTATGGACCAGACTGCTCCTTGATAACCCTGACTCCTGGACTGTTTCTTGACACCCCACATTCTGAACTCTTTCTCTGGCCTTGTTGATCCAGATGCTGTTGCCTGCTTACTCTGACTCATGGACTGTTATCTGATGCCAACTTCTCTTCATCCTCTCTCCTTGGCCTTGCCCAGCTGGTCTGCTGCAGATGCTAAAATGAGACACCAGAGGCCTGTAGCCTGATTCAGAACACACCACTTGAACCCACTCCAACCATGGCTCAGGCCACCCACTCATGGCAACAGCCACTAGTACCCACCCAGAGCTTGGGCAGCTGTTTCAGCGGCAGCAGGTTGTGTCCAATCCATCTGGGGCTTGGGAAACCAGCTTCCAGTGATGGCTGCCACCTGCTTCACATGGAGCAATGGCTGCCCACTGTTCTGCTCCAGCCAGGCATTGGTGGCAGGGGATGGCAGTGTTTCTAGGGTTCCATCCTGTTCTTTTGCACAGGGCTCCAGAATCACTAAGACCACCCCTGAATGTACCAAAGTACTGCTCTGACTTCTTGCCTATAACCCTGATTTTTCTCAATAAACTATCTCTGATTATTCCAATCTATTAGAGCCACCCCTCCCCACATTCTAAGCTTGCTCTGGAGCTCCATCTCAAACCTCTGCATTCATCCCCTTTCATCTGAGCTTAAATTTGAGTCCAGTGGAGATGGAAAGGGGAGTTTACATATGTGGAATTAAGCACATTAGGTAATGTGCACATATGCTGGGGTGCATGGGTAAAATATGAAACAAAGAATCCTGACATAGCTGTCTGTATAATCATATCAAAAGTGCTTTTTGGCAGTGTTTTAAAAGGCACATTAGTAAGGAAGGAGGAGATAAATGGCATATGAACAAAAAGAATTTAAAACTGCAACAAAACTGCTCAGTATTCTGTATAAAATTCAGAAATATATTTTAAAAACTGTGTATCAGAAATATGAGCAGATCCTTTGAAATTCCAAAACTGCATGGAGAAATTTGAATAAAGAGCATATTAGACCGGCATTTCTGGTAAAGTAGAAGAGGCAGCAAAGAGGGAAGCACATCCTAATTTACCAGGAGGATAATTCTTTGGCAAGAGATAGACACCTGCCTTGTCTCCCCCCAAGAAATAGTTTGTGTATACATGTATTTTAAAGACAGATGAGATAACATCTCTAAATCATTACTAAAAGAAATGTATATGAAGTATATACATTATTATGTGGCTTTATATAAATAAATCCCATCTGGTCCGTCCGTCCCCCCAAGTTAATTCCATTGGTTGATAACATCCTCGATCCACTCATGGAATAGATTTTTTTCCTGTCCTGTTACATTCTCTGCACTCAAAAATACTGCCCCAGGGTCCAGAAGACTCAAAGGAATAGCACTAGCTCAGTGTGGAGATCTGCAGTAGGAAGAAGGAACTGGTGAAAATCACCCCTTGGCAGAAGTGTTCTTGCTGCAGCAGATTGAGACTGTGTGATACACCTCTATGACTTGGGTCCATATCAGTGTTCCTCTGGGCACAAGGTTTGCTGCCAATCTGGCCCCACACGAGACAGCCCGAGCGTGCCTCGTGGGGACCGCGTTTGACTCCTCGTGAGGAGGACCAGTTAGGCAGACTGCGGTGGAGCCGTAGCTCCAATAGGGGGAGCGGAGCCTGCGCAGCCTTAATAGGCTTGCTCCGCTCTCCCCAGACAGTCGCTCGCCTCGTGCTCGGCCCACCCGCCTTTGATGCACTTCCCTTGTGAGCGCCGAGAAAGGCCTGCGAGCGATGGTGCCTAGGGGCTAGTTCGTCACTTTGTTAGGGCAGATTCAGGTTAAAATACAGTTCAGCGGCCAGCAAGCACCACTTAATAACCCCAGGTGTGGGTAGAGGGGTCTGCTTGACCAGCCTTGTAGCCGTGTGGTCTGGGTGAGGATTGCAGACCGCCTATGGGGATGGTCACGACGGAGACTCAGCGCTGGCCATTCGGTGGTGCTTGAGGGCTCCTGAGGGCGCATCCCAATTTTGGCTCGGCCGGGATTGCAAGCGACTTATAATTGGCTCCAACCCGGGGGGCCCCTGGTGTCTTGCCTACCTATGGTTTGAGGATGGGAGTCGAAGCGACGCCAGGCCCGGCCGTGCCGCTGTTTTCATGGTTGCCCTTTGCCGTTAAGTTTAAAGTTAATAATTTAATAAAGTGGCCTTATTTCATCCAACCTTGTTGTCTGACTGTTTCTTCCGTCTGGGGGGGCAAAAGAGTGCAACTTTCTCACCTGTTCCCGGGGACCTGCAGGAACATGATGGGGGGGGCGGTTGTGCTGTTGTGCAAGAGAGGAACTCATTCTCTACAAGCAAAAAACCCCCAAACCTTGAACCCACAGAAACACTAGTCTGCATCCAAGCCAAAACATCTTTAAACTGAGTAAACTGAGTCTTAATCCCAGGGCTTTTTTTTCCCCCTGGAAAAAGAGGTGCTGGAACTCTCAAGAGGGAAATGAAGTTTTCACACTGTGGCCTCCACACATGGACTGTTACAGATAACGTCACTTATTAGCAGGGCTCTAGTCGGGGGGGAGCTCTCAGGTACGGAGCTCCGGAAGAGAACCTCTAGGGGGCGGGGCGGTCACGTGGTGAAGCCCCGCCCCCTTCTTTACCCCGCCCTCTGCTTCGATCCTCATTCCGTTTGGGAATGAGGATGAAGCAGGAGGGTAAGTAGCCGGGCCTTCTGACACACTTCCGGTGATGTCAGGGGGTGTGGCCTTCTGTCACTTCTGGTGATGTCAGGGGGCGTGGCATATGCAAATAAGTTATGCTAATGAGTTATGCTAATGAGCTCCGGCAGCTCTTTTTCTACAACAAGACCCCTGCTTATTAGAGATGTCACTTCAACATCCTTCAAAACCAAACACAAGAACCCTCAAATAGATAAACAGATGCTGCTGTTCCACACCACTCATTTATGCTCTTATCTGGGGTTTAGCACACCAAATGGGCAGGAACCCTTTTGTGACCACGTTCACAATTTGGGATCTGAGGAATGATTTGGGTTTTATCTGTAGTTGGATGAAATTTAATACAGTTCCAGGTTTAAGGAAATAATTGTGGTTGTTCAAGATTCACCTGGTACGCAAAGCCTCACAACCAAATTACTATTTACTTATCACTTGTGCATATTCTCAGTATTTAACACAACAATTAATTATTTATGTGGAAACATCATATGTTTCATATAGATTCATCTTAATGAGTGGAGAGATAAGCCCGTTACTAAATAGGCTTTTAAACTGCTTCTTCAATGCATTCACATTTTTTTAGATCTCTTCCACTGAAATGAATATAGTTGATCATGCCCTGTATCAGGCTGCGGTTAGGTGGTGAAGGGCTAACAAGCAGAAGCTGAACCCAGTCAAGACAGGGGCAATGCTGGGTCAGGGAGGCTGATTTTCCAGAGGGAATGGATCCACTTGGCTTGGAGCTGGCTTTCACAGAGCAGGTTAAGAGCACAGGGGATGCTCCTGAACCCATCCTTGCCATTTGAAAAGCAGGTTGACATAGTGGCCAAGAACACCTGCATCTGATTCACCATCTCTTTCCTTTCTTAGACTCAACTGATCTGTCCACAGTGATGCCCACTTTTGTAAACTTATTTGGTTAGATTACTGTATCATGCTATATGCTAGGCTGCCCTTTGAAGACAATCCAGAATCTATAGCTGATTCAGGATGTGGCAGCCTGATTAATGCCAGAAGCTAGCTGATGGAGACATATCTTACCCAGAGGTCATTTCGGGGGGGAACGCGGGGGAACGCAGTTCCCCCGGGTTCCCCTAGCTCTTTTTCTATGAAATGACCCCTGATCTTACCTATTTTGAAACAGCTACATTGGTTGCCAGTGTATTTCCTACTTTAATAGATAAGGTACTGGTTATGACCTCTAAAGTATTTTCTGGCCTGGGATCCACAGATCTGAAGAACTGTCTCTTCCCATATGTCCCCATGTGTCAACTCTGGTCTTCATGCTTCCACATGCGGCCTGTTTCTCTCCCTTTCGAGTGTCCTGCCTGGCATTAACCAGAGTCCTGGCCTTCATGGCTCACACTTTTAGGAATGCTCTTTCTGAAGAGGTGAGGGGCATTCCTTTGTAGGAGATCTTTAGGAGGTGCTGCAAGGGTTGGGTTTCACCACCACCACCACTTTTGATGGATTTTGAGTGGCAGGCATTATGGAGGGTAAGTTTTTGTTTTAGCTGGTTTTTAATCTGTAAGATTTTAATTATTTCCTGTAAGCCGCCTTGAGCCAAGAGGAAAGGAGAGATAAAAATATCTTAATACATAGATAAATACAATTAATAAAAGGACTGCACCACAGGTAAGTGGTTCTTGTGCCACTGTTCATGTGTGTGTCGTATATGAAGGCAATCTACAGGTTATGGGGGGGAAATCTCTTGGTTTCTCTTTGAATGTCTATGAATTTGGCCCAAGAGTATTTCTCCTCTATTAGATTATGTGTTGCAATAATCTGTTAAAATATTTGTGGTACCACTTTAAGATTCTCACAGAAGCAGGCATGATGGACAGTGTTGCTGACAGTTGCTCTCATTCCCAGATACCTAAGAACAAGGATTTCTTACAATGGTTTTTAAGTAGTAAAGTTGTGGCAGACATGAAGAACATAATACTCGTTTGCTTGTATTTCAGTTCCCTTATGTCCCTTTCTACAACATAACTGAGGCAGCAAAAGCTGTACAGTTTCTTGTCTCGTTTTTTGGACACCCTTCAAGACACCACTGCCAAGAAGCAATGAAGTGTTTATCAACCTTCTGCACACTAATTCTGTCTTCAGGGTATTTAAATTGATTCTCCTTATTTTTTTGCAAGCAGAGTATGCCTCCTAGCCCAGCAACCAAGCATGGGCAAAGGGCATTAACATCCCAGGAAGAAAAGCAGCAGCTTAGAGTGTGAAGATCATTAGCATGAATGGTGTTATGAAGCAGTATCCACCCAGCATGCAACGGACTCAGTGTGCTGCCATTCATCACAAACGTGGCACTGGGGTTGCCTGCATTAAGTAGACTGAGGACAAACTGGATGATTTAAATACATGATTAGACAACCAGAATTTCATTTTTATTCCCCTTGGATGCATATATTTGAGTGTACGTTAACACGGTCATGTTAATGAGTTTTAATATAAGAAAACATGGACTACACTTTGCCCAGATACATACAGCAAATCTCTGAATGCTCATCAGAGCCATCAAGGCAATCATCTTCTCCATCACAACGCCAGCGGTCTTGGATGCAGCGCTGGTTTTTACACTGAAACTCTCCTGGCTTGCATAACTTGGACACCGGTTCGCCGGCATTCACTAAAGTGACAAAGATATAAAAGAAAAGGCAATATTAGCTGCCTAAATGCAAGCACGAAATCATTTTTAACTGCAGCTTTTAAGAACATTCTGCTCTCTTTAAGATTTCCTTGTTTATATAATTCCATATGGAGCATTCTACAGATTCTTATATGCACGATTGACATATTTAACTATTCCCATTCCAGCCTTGTCCAATGGCCATCAGAGCAGTCAGTTTCCACTGAACCCTCCACTCCCATGACAGACTTTCTTTGCAATATGTTGCTAAAGGATAGTAAAAGTGGATTCCTCTAGTATAAAGCTTAAAACTACCATATACCCTAATGTGATCTAATGATGTAAATCACTCAGAGGGTTAGGCAAATGGGTAGAACCGTCCCAGATTTGCTTCTAAACAAGTACACACACAATCAGCAGGATGGGTCTTGGCTCATGGAAGATACTATTGTCAATATAGATTGGCCAGCTGCAAAGAATCAAGATGTTTACCACAGTGCAGCCTCAAATTAAAACACCCCCCCAAACTCTCAGCTGAAATGCCCT
>NW_015166480.1:0-2279 GCF_001447785.1 Gekko japonicus | reverse complement strand
ATTAATTATCAAGCATAGGGGCCTGATTCAGATAAGGAACATAACATAAATCAACAAGGTTTTAGTCTTTCCTACTCTGCAGGCCAAAGTGTCCCCCCCCCCTTTAATGATATTTGAATAGAGATAGGTTAATGTGCAGTTTGACCAGTGTGGCCTCTACCTAGGCCTAACTTGATGTGGCAGACTGCCCATAAGTGGCATCCAAATGCTGATATTTCAGATGAGACATCAGGGAAATGGGAAAAGAGTAACTTTTACTGATTTTCTTGGACAGGAGAATAAGGAAGTTAAGTGAAATAGAGGGAGAAACTATTCACAAGTATAACACACAACATTTGCTGAGTCCATGCAAGTTGGTGTGAATTCCTCAGTGCAGAGTTATTACCCAAGTTTTTATTCTTGAGGTGATGATTTAGCCTTTCCACAACCTTAGGAATTTCATCGTTTTAAGTGTGAACTCCTTCAGGATATTTATATAGCCACCTTTCCCTTGAAACTCAGTTTTGAGAGAGGTATAACCTCCTCTTTTAAGTATAATATATAAATGATCAAAATAGCCTTATCTGTGGATACTTAAATAGAGGCTGATTTTGTGCTAGAGCTGCCTCAATGTTGCATTTGACCCGCGGCTTCGCCCGATTTCGTGATCCTCAAAAAACAGTCAAAATGCAGCCCCGCAGCTTCGGGTGTGAAATTGACCAATAGTATCAGGGCAAATGGCGGCACAACATCGAGGCAGCTCTAGTGCGAAATCAGCCAGAGAGACTGGAGCCACTGGCAAATGAGACAGGTCATTCTACAAACCTGAGAAAAGCCCCAGATTTGTAGAAAAATCTGAACTCTGAATAAATTAATATATTTGGGGGTTAACTTGTATCTTTAAGAAAAGAGTGCCCACTGAGCTCTCAGTTGCTAGGCAACCACAATAAGATCTATTTACTTTGGGCCAGACACACATTCTCAGTCTAACCTACCACACAGGGTTGTTGTGAAGATAAAATGCGGGAGAGGATAATAATTACGCTTCTTTGGATCACCATTGTGGAGAAATGTAGGTAATAAACAAAGGATAGCTGATGTTGGGGAGCAGATAAAAGGAAAGTATGACAGACCCCTGATGCTTTCCCACTCTCAGGCAGATTTTCCTGCCAAAATATATATATTTAGTTCCCCTCGGTGACTGAGCTGCCCTTCAAAATTGTGTATTTCTTCTTTATTTTATAAGCTTTTACTGTCCCATCCTATCACAGATATTAGTTTAGGCTTATGACCCAGCACAGGAACTAGAGGGAATACAGGAGCTATCTTGTTTTAAAATACCCTCATAAAATGGCATGAGGCAAAATTAATGTTCAAAAACAGAATAAATATTTTAATAAACATGCAGGGAATATATGAAGATTCAAGATATAGAGGATGCTGAGGTAAAATTTTCAGATATGTATATACAGAATTTAGGTTTTTGAACAAACAAGAGAGTCTTGTAACTCATTTTCAGAGTTTTAAGTTCTTTCATGTAAGAGATTTTTGCTTATACATTTACTCTGTTATACAGAATCATGAATACAGTTTCTTAGTGAATAGCTTTGTCCTAGTGCTTATAGGTTTCTCCCTTCAGAGATCTAGATTTTTCCTTTAGATATTACAGTTTTTCACTAACTCCTGAGGTGTCTAAGATTCTCCCCTTTATCACAGACCAGGGTTCTCTTCCCAACCCCATTCACTGGCAGGAAGTTATTCTCCTTGTCCATAAGAAACAATGACTCCTTTTTACTATTTGACTTGTATGGGAGTTCTCTCTAACTACCCAGACCTTCTGCAAAATCCTTCTCCATTATATGTTGTCTGTATAAGTTCTTCCTCAGGGTAGTTCTAAAATATTTAAGACAATGGGGTCCTTATTCTTCTCTCTATAGAAGTATTTTTCTGACATTTCCTGATGTCTCCAGAGTAGATTAACTCTTGAACTCCATGACTCTCTGACACAAGCAGCATTATAAAAAGCTTACTTTTCTTTGCAATCCGTCACAGTAGGCTGGTGGGTGGAAGGGAAGGAGAGAAGGAAACAGGGGAAGCTGATGATATGGGGACTGCCATGAGGTCAAAAAGAAGAAATGGTAGTGGGGAGAGGGATAGGGGAAGGTGAGGAATCTCCCACAAGTCCTTGCACATTTCCACCATGCAACTGGCCCAGGCCCAGCAGCAGTGTGCAATTTGGCAAGAATTTTCCTAGGTAGAGGCTGCTATGTAGAGATGTGGGGGAAGCTGAATACAGGGGA
>NW_015166479.1:343881-350125 GCF_001447785.1 Gekko japonicus | reverse complement strand
CTCCTCGCTCTTGTTCCTAACTCCTGGTTTCTGTCTGGATTCCCTCGCCTCTTTGACCTCAGCTTGAATGACTGTGCTTAGACTTTGCACCTCAAACCTTTGACTCCCTGGCTCTTGACTCTTTTGGACTCTGGCTCCCTGACGACTCTAATGGTTTGTGCTTTGAACTTGGTTCCCAGTTGGTTTGCTTGTCTGGCTGGATTGTATCTTGACCACCCTGCTCTTGCTTTGTGTATTGGATTTGGTATTCAGGCTGGCTTGTTTAACTGGCTCTTGACTTCAGACGGTATCCTGACTACCTTGCCCCTGCCCAGCCCCGCATCGTGACATTTGGTGCTGATTGGTCAGGAGATAGTTTCAAGGGAGGTTCCCTGTCCCATGGGTTTCTCAGTCTCATATCTGGTGTCTCTAGATGTTACAGTCCATCTTCCTCTCTATCTTTGAAGAAGAAGAGAAGAGATTAGATTTATACCTCACCCTTCACTACCCAAAGGTGTCTCAGAGCGGTTTACAAACTCCTTTCCCTTCCCCTCCCCACAACAGACACCCTGTGAGGTAGGTGGGGCTGAGAGAGCTCTGACAGAAACCACCCTTTTTCAAGAACAGCTCTTATCAGAACTATGGCTTGCCCAAGGTCATCCAGCCAGATGCAAGTGGAGGAGTGGGGAATCAAACCAGATTAGAGTCCGCGCACTTAACCACTACACCAAACTGGCTCTCTTTGACATCCCTGTTGGGGAGTCTTGCCATGTATGGTCATCTGCATAGAAATGTTTTAAATAAATTCTTGAGATCAATTAATTGATTTGAAGGGCGTGGAGACCTATCCTTCATGAATCTATCTAATCCCCTTTTCAGGATGTGGATTCCTGTGGCCATCACAACATCCTCTGGCAGCCCGTTTCACATTTTAATCACTGTGTAAAGCAATATTCCCTCTAAGCTGTGCAGTCTTGTGAGCAAAAATCCTACTTTGTGAGCTCCTGGCATTAAACTTGTGAGCAAGCGATCTGGCTGCTGCATCAATTAGTTGGCTCTGGAGCCCTCCTTCCTGAGCTAAGATAAAAATGTGTGAGCCGGAGGATAAAAAGCTGTGAGCTAGCTCACACTAACTCACCTTAGAGGGATCACTGGTGTAAAGTAGTATTTCCTTTTCTCTGCCCATCAGTTTCATTGGATGCCCTCAAGTTCTAGTATTTTGGGAGAGGGAGAAAAAATTATCTTTCTCAAGTCTCTCTACCCCATGCATAATTTGATAAGCCTCTATCATGTCCCCCCCTTAGTCATCTCTTTTCTCAACTGAAAAATCCCAGATTCTTTGGACTTTCCTCATAGGGAAGGTCCTCCCGTCCACTAATCATCTTGGTTGCCTTCCTTTTCCAGTTCCACAATGGAAACTCATAAAAAGGATGGAAACATAATATAATCAAACCATACAAAGGGGATCAAGTTATCAGCTTTCATAAAACCGTTATATTCTACCTTGATTTACTAAAAGTGCCCTTAACAAAATTTCTGCTGCTTTCCCACCATAAAGTTCACTCACCCTCTCTCTCTCCAGACCGAAATGAATCTAAAATCATGTGATTTGAATTAGTCTAAAGTCCTTATTCACATTTAATGTTCTCCTTATTAAATAATAGAACGGGAGACTTGCTTGCACTAAAGAGGCTACTTTGAGAACTATTTTGCGGGTCAAACAGGATAAGCTCTAGTAAAACCTTAAGAGTACAATATACCTTTCCTTTCTTCTGCAGGTCAGCTTACTTCTGACCAAGTCCAGGCTGAAAACTATTCCCAATAAGTTTTTTAAACAAAACAAAAATTCATAAACATAAACACAATTTCAACAGGAAAGAAGAGAGTTTAAAAATAAATAGGGCATGGTTAGAGTCCTCACACTTATCCACTACACCAAACTGGCTCCCAGTTTCCAGAGCCATCCTTCCTGAGCTAAGACAAAAATGTGTGAGCCAGCGGCTAAAAAACCTGTGAGCTTGCTCACTCTAACTCAGTTTAGAGGGAACACTGCTCTGGAGTCAACGTTCCTGAGCTAAGACAAAAGTGTGTGAGCGGGAGGCTAAAAAAACTGAGCTAGCTCACACTAACTCAACTTAGAGGGAACATTGAATAGGTGGGGCTGAGAGAGCTCTTTCGAGGACTGTCCTTGAGAGAACAGCTCTGAGACAACTTGTGACTGAGCCGAGGTCACGCCAGCAGCTGCATGTGGAGGAGTGGGGAATCAAACCCTGTTCTCCCGGATTAGTGTCCGGGCTCCTAATCCCTACATTGAACTGGCTCTCTCAATCTGCACAGCCAATCAGATTTGCAATGGCCAATCATAAACCCTGCTGGGCACAACCCCCATCTGTGCCCCGACCACTTTCTAAAAATCATTCGGGGGGCTCAAGGAAATGTGTCGGTGGGTGCCATGGTCTATCTATTGGAGAAATTTAGAACTGAATTTACCATTTCCTTTTCTGTAGTCTGCCTCTCTGCTATTGCTATTCCAACAATGCTTTCAACAGTGTTTTCAGTGTGTGTGTGTGTGTGTGTGTGTGTGTGTGTGTTTTCCCCTCCATGTTAATGAAGTGTGCTTCTTGCAAGGTCCAGTCACTTAATTGGATCTATATTCAACATCTACCAGCATAGACTAATTTTGTTTTTCCCGCAGATTTCTTGTATCAAGGTACTTGGATCCATTCAAACCAATTTACTCTAGTACTGTGGCATTACGCGGCACAATTTTTATTCCCTCTCTAGAAGATGTAAATCTCTGTGACTTCCTTCAGGTTTTCACCAAGGGCTGGGACTCTCAGAAGGCCCCTGTTTTCTGCATAAATTCCAAGCCAGCTCCCTGACAATACTCGCTTGTAACAAGAGCTCCGATTACACTCCAGACCCCTTCCTGTCTGCTTACATTTAGCACAACATATTTTGATATTATCTGGGGCTTCCTCATGTAAGCCGAATTGCCGTTAGAGGAAAACGAGAATACCCTTTCTTCACATTTTCAATACCAACAAAAAAAAAGGTGCAATTGTCATTCCAATCTGGTCATGATATTATGCATATGAACCAAGCACTGAGACAGAAAACATAAAATTATATGGCAGAGTTAATTGAAAATTATATAGTGGATTTAATTGAAAACTCTGGGGGGAAGACACTCTACCTGTGCTCTGTGCTTTAATTATCAGAGATAGGTACTCCAGGAAAAGAAAAAAAAACAACCAGAACCAACAGTGAGTTTTTTAAAAAATAAAACTTTTTATTTGTATGGGAATCACAGGTCTGCAAATAATTCGAACTGCAGACCTGAAACTACCTGAACAAAATAAAAGTTTTATCATTGAGTGTACGAGGTAAGGGACAATGTAGTGCACTGGATAATATTCTGCCTCAGGGTTTCCAGGTCTGGGTTGGAAGATACCTGGAGACTTTGGGGGTGGAGCCGGGAGAGGGTGGGGTTTGGGGAGGGGAGGGGCCTCAGCATGATACAATGCCATAGAGTCCACCCTTCGAAGCAGCCCTTTTCTCCAGGGGAGCTGATCTCTGTCAGCTGGAGATCCGTTATAAAAGCGGGAGATCTCCAGGCCCCACCTGGAGGCTGGCAACCCTATTCTGTTTTCAAGCAATTAATCTCTGGTTAGAGTTGCCAGGTCCCCCTGGCCACTCGCGGGGGGATGAGGGAGTAGGGTTGCCAGCTCCAGTTTAGGGAACTCCTGGAGATTTGGGAGTGGCACCGAGAGGGGACAGGGACATTGGTGGGGTACAATGTCAGAGAGTTCAGCCTCCAAAGCATCCATTTTCTCCAGGGGAGGTGAGCTGCAATTCCAGGGGATCCCCCGGTCCCACCTGGATGCTGACACCCCTGATCCTGGGTTCAGATCCTCAAGTTGGGATGCCAACTCTTGAGTTAAGAAATTTCACCCTCCAGAACAACCATTCTTTCCAGGGGAACTCATAACTGTTATCTGAAGATCAATTGAGATTCTGGGAGCTATCCAGCCCCATCTGCAGCGGAGAGTCCATTGACAATGGTAGTAGTCAGTGGGCGGTTCCGCATTGGCTCTTCCCTCCATTGTTTTATGAAACCCACGTTGGAACAGAAATTCCCTCCTGAATTGCATACTGCTTTCACTCCCTTTGATCATTGGATTTTAGGGTACCTTCTACATAGATTTTTGGTCATTTCATGGCCATTCAGGAGTGATGTTGTGTTGCCCCAAGGTATTTGAAGGTGGTTTTGAACTGCACTTCTTCCTCCCAGTTGAGAAAATGGGGAGTGTATGCTAGATGCAGAATCACCCAGTGAAGGATTTATGCTTTTAGGAATTTCATGAAGTTGCAAGGGTTCCACTAATAACATGGGGCGATTCTGCATCTAGCATTCGCTCCACACTTTCTCAACTGGGAGGAAAAAGTCAGCTCAAAACCACCTTCAAATACCTTAGGGCAATGCCATACTGACTGCACAGTCACCCCTGAATGGCCATGCAGAAGGTACCATAAAATCCAATGATCAAAGGAAACGAAAGCAGCATGGAGTGTGGAGGTTACCATAAAAATCCGATGATCAAAGGAAGTGAAAGCAACAATCAATGCAGAGGGGAATTTCTGTTCCAACGTGGGATTCATAAAACAACAGAGGGAAAAGCCAATGAAGACTCAGCCATGGTTAAGACAAGACATTTGTCAGAATAAGATGTATGGGCATTAACTCAGGCCTTGAACATTATGTTTGGTTGTTGATGAACACATCTGAAACGAGCTATACCAGAGGCACATCCAACAACTTCAAAATTGGACTCTTTTTGAAAAAGTGCTTTACCTGTTGAATAATTCAGGACTATTGGCATACGTGTTTTTTTACAATCACTTATGTATGACAATCAAGTTAGTGGCTGTTGTATTTTGTAGAATATGAGAAAGGTTATTTGCAACCTATAGCAAGATTCCAAAGAACATATGTAAATGAGTAAAACATATATAAAGCAAAGCAAAATGAAAGTTTTACAAATTAATAGATTACATCAAAGTTTACTGGGATATTGATAGTAGCACTGTTTTCTGCAGTGACTGTTTTGCAATACTGTGCCCACCTGCAGTTTGGTGACTCTAGACTCATGTCTTTCAGACTATATTGGAATATTCCTTCAAAGCCCAAATATCTCTGGCTTCTGTGAAGTATTAAAAGCGACCGTGACAAAAGTGCTCTTAAAATCTAGAGCTTTATTTGCAATTTGACATTGGAGACCTCCTTTGATCCCTGCTGTGAATTTTGTTTTCCTTCCCTGAAATCTTAAATTGTATAAGCTGTTCCCAAAGGTAAAATATCTGATTTCAGGAGAAATGGAGTCAGTCAATGTTTCGACCCTGGAAGGGAGATAGGTCTACTACAGCAGTAGTTCTCAAATTTTTGGTATGGTGACCCAGAAGTACAAATTTACTTGGTATGGTGACCCATTCAGGACTGGCCCAAAGTTTTTGGGTGCCTTAGGCGAACTATGACATTGACACCCATCCGTTCCAGCATTCCATTTTCTACAGTGCCCAACCAGATGTTTTTGAGAAACCGACAAATGTCACATGTAAGTTTCTGCTGCCCGCATGGTGAATCCAGGGCTGGCCCTAGATTATTTTGCACCCTACGCGAGGATCCCTTCTGACACCCCCCATGCGCTCCCCCATGGCTTGGACCAGTTAATTGGATCTGTACCCCGGACTTCCCGTTCCCCTGGCACCCATGCTCTTAACACACGCTTTTGCTTTTGTAACTTTGCCTGCTTTGCACATCTGACTTCTACCACGGAAGACTCTGCAAAGAAAGGCACTCGCAGTCACAAACAACCTCTGCTTCTCACTTGCCTTGACAGTTCCTTGCTGGGGTTGCCATAAGTCAGTTGCAACTTGAGTGTCCTTATGTAATAGCCCTCCTACTTAGATTCTTCTTTGACTCAGCTGAGTGACTCTTCTGTGCCCAGAGGGCTAAGTTCATTGGTGGAATTGGTGTTTGTATCATCAGAAAGATCATAACATGTTTAAACTCAGTAGTGTTTGCAGCTGAACCAGGACAGTGGGGGGGTGCCAGTTTGGCGCCCCTAAGGGCCGGCGTGCTCTAGGCGAGCGCCTAGTTCGCCTAGTGAGTGAGCCGGCCCTGGGTGAATCCCAAGTGAATGGGAGTTCATCTCCTCCTCCTCTACCAGCTGGGCCAGCGCTAGAGGCTGAGGAAGTTCGGGGT
>NW_015166479.1:340881-343516 GCF_001447785.1 Gekko japonicus | reverse complement strand
TGAACAGCTCCCACCTCCTCTCCAACCTTCTGTCTCTCCTTTTTTCAGCTGTTACCGTGAAGTTGCAGACAGCTTTCGCTCTTCATTATTGCCACAAAGAGGAAGGGAGGGATGAAAATATGAGAAGTCGAAGGAAAGAAAGATGCACAGGTCAGGAACTGCCATTAGAGAGGGCAGAACTGTGACCCACTTTCAGAGGCTTTGTGAACTACTTCTGGGTTCCAACTCACAGGATGGGAAACACTACACTACAGAGATGCGTATCACCTCTAATGCACTATATACAAATAGGAGTTGTCCACACATTCTGCTGCAAGGTGTTAAGAACAGAATGTAAGAATATAAGAAGAGCCCTGCTGTATCAGACCAGTGGTCCATCTAGTCCTGCATCTTGTCTCACAAAGTGTCTAACCAGTTCCTCTAGATGGCCAAAAACAGAGCATAGAGGCCAAGACCTTCCCCAGGTGTGGCTTCCTGGATCTGGGATTCAGAAGTTGACTACCTCTGCAGGTGGAGGTGTTGTTAGCATGAGCATCCATTTTGGACTTAATCACTCTCTGTCTAAATAGGATTTCATATATATATATGAATATGAATATATGTATATAAATTATATATATATATTATATTATATATGACTTACATTTATTTCTTTATTTATTTTTCAGAAATAATAGAGAGACAAAGAAAAACATATACAGGGGAAAAAATCAACAAACAATAAGCCTGAAGTCTGTACTCATTACTTTCATTTACATTTGTCTAAATGGACTCTATACTGTTTTTTTAATTTATTTGGCACTTGAAAGAGTCACAAAAACATAAGAATCAGAAAAACAGTTATTAACTAGCATAAACAGTTTCAACACACCACTTTGAAGAGTAAAATAGCTATCATAAATGCACATATTTGAGAATATACAATCATTACAAACTTTGGAATATAGAACAATTAGAACAATAAATGTCTATATAGTGGGGTTTTTTGGGATTGTCTCACTATTTTCTAAATAACTAATCATAGGAAACCAAACCGCCTGTATACATGTTTCATTTTTTAGTTTTCATGTTGAGAGCTTATAACCTATTTTTCAGGTTTCTTAAGATAGTCCTCCAATTATTTATAAACTCTTGCCCAATTCTTTTCAAGGATTTCTTCTCGTTTTTCTTGCAGTTGTAAAGTCAGTTTATCCATTTCTGCTGCTTCCAATAATTTGTAGATTGTTTCTTCATTTGATGGGACTTCTTCCTTCTTCCAGTATTTTGCATATAAAATTCTAGACATAGTTATTACATGCATCAGTATATATGTATCTGGTTTCTTAAATGTCTCTGGTAAAATAGGGTTTCCTTTTGTCTGTCCTGAATCTACTGCTCAGAGTAATCCAGCAAGGTACACACCTTTGTGAAGTGGCTTGTAGGAGCCTCCCAGAACAATGAGACCGAGCATATGAAGTATTTTTTGAAAAACTGAAATTTATCCGTATAAGAATACTACTGGCTATGACACTAAGCAGTTTATCTCCTCTATGGTCCTTTGTTCTTCCTCAAGCTTTAACTGGCACTATCAGTGCCAAGCTCTACGCACATCCCGGGAGGGAACGGTGGTCTAGGATGCACTCGAGACCCCAGACCCCTCCCTCAACGCCCACAACAGGGCTGGAGGAATCCGCTCAACGCTCACAACGGGGCTGGAGGAATCCGGAAGAGAAGGGGTTGGGGGAACAGACTGGCAACTGGCAACTGCCTAACTGCCTAAGGGGGGGAGGGCCCGGTTGAAAGAGCAAGACAGTTGGAGGGTCCCAGCCTTACCCCTGAGATGTGCAGATGCCGGGAACGATGGCGTTGGCCCCGTCGTGCAGACCGGAAGTGGGAACTTCCTTACACGCCCAGCTCCAGGATAGACACACTGGGTATATAGGAAGGTGGGACTAAAGAGGGGGAAGCACCATGAGATAGGAAATCACAGTGATGGACAGGTGAAATAGCCTATAGGTTTGTTACTCATGGAAAGGGGTGGCACAAAGGGGAGAGGAGAGGATATAAAAGAGAGGAAGCTGAAGAGTGTCAGGGAGGAATTCAGAACTGATCTCCCAGCCAACATAGAGAGAAAGAAGGCAAAGTAGGTCGGTCTGAGGAAGGTGTCTGGCGTGTGACGCAACCCCCAACACTTCCAAATCTGAGGTGCTTGTTTCCTCTATAGAACGTCAACACGGCTACTGGGTTTTCAGGATCTGGAAGTGACCCTGAGTGTGACACTCATGAAAATGTATCATTCCCCTGCCCCTAGAAATACCAGGGAAATACGAACACTTTCTTTGAAGAGAGAAGCTCTTTGGGAAGCATTTGAAAATGATTCCCTCTAAACAAATCAG
This sequence comes from Gekko japonicus, assembly GCF_001447785.1. Classification (NCBI taxonomy): domain Eukaryota; kingdom Metazoa; phylum Chordata; class Lepidosauria; order Squamata; family Gekkonidae; genus Gekko; species Gekko japonicus. The sequence continues at coordinate 341,141 of NW_015166479.1, read as the reverse complement.
AGAAATTGGCAAGAGAAACAAACTGCTTGGGGACCCCATGTAATCAATACAACTAATTTAGGTCCTGTAGAATTTGCTTAATTGATTGATCTCGAAACCAGCTCCCTGAATTTGACAGTGTTGGGGAGGGCCATATTGCAGGTATTAACATTTTGTCCTGCTGAATTCTTCGTTTGGTTCTCTCCCTGTTTTAAGGCATGTGCAGTCTTTTTTTTGCCCTTGCCCCCATAGGGCCACACAGTCACGGGACACTGCTGGAT
>NW_015166479.1:326791-339219 GCF_001447785.1 Gekko japonicus | reverse complement strand
GCTAGCTCACACTAACTCAGTTTAGAAGGAACACTGATTAAAACTACTCTGAGGGAAAATTTAGATTCTCAGTCAAGAAAGCTACAGAACAGCTTTATGCAGACAAAGGATACCGGAGAAGGATTTGGCAAATGGTCTGCATAGTTAGAGAGAACCCCCATATAAGTCAAATAGTAAAAGGAGTTATTGCTTCTTAGGGATAAGGAGAATAACTTCCTGCCAGTGAAAGGGATTGGAAAGAGAACCCTGGTCTGTGATAAAGGGGAAGAGTTGCTGGAAAGCTATATCTAAAGAGAAAACCTAGATCTCTGAAGGGAGAAACTTAGAAGCACTAAGACAAAGCTTTTCTCTAAGAAACTGTATTCAAGGATTCTGTGTAACAGCTGAAATATATAATAAGCAAAAACCTCTCACTGAAAAGAACCTGAAACTCAGAACTTAAGATTCAACAACACTCTCTTGTGTGTTCAAAAGCCTCTATTCTGTATATATTAGGCCCCGGTCACACAGGACGGATGTCATGGGGGGGAGGTGTGGCTGTTTGCCCCGCAGGGAAATAACGCGCAACTGCGCGATCAGGCGTCCCCTCCCGGTTTCGTCAAGGTCCCGTGGTTAGGGGGAAGGTGCCGATCACACGACGCGCCAAAGAAGTGCACAGCAAACAGGGTTGTGCTTTGTTTTTTTTTAAAACCTGAAGTATGTGCATGTCTCATTGGGTGCTTGTGCGCATCCCCGGAGACTTCGGAAAAAAAACCCTTTTCACAATGGGGCATGGGTGGGCACCAGATGCCACTGGAAACGTGATCAGATGCCCGCCCTTGCCCCGCAGTTTCCAGAAACTAGTACCTCCAAGGTACTAGTTTTTTGCCGCGCATCTTTGGCAGGAAGCCTTGGTTGAACCATGGGAGCTCTACGCTTCCCAGATGTGGCGGTGAGATCGCGCCCGGAAAATCCGCCTATCTTCTGTCTCTCTAGCGTGGCTAATGCTCCGTGTGACCGGGCCCTTAGAAAGTTTTATCTCAGCAACCTCTGTACCATGAATTCTTATAGTTACATATTCCCTGCCTGTTTAATAAAATCTTTAATCTGCTTTTGAGAGTTAATTTGCCTCAAGTGCCATTTCACAAGGGTTTATAAAAAAAGGACAGTTCCTGTATTTCCCTCAAGTTCTTGTACTGGGTCTAAATCCAAAACCATTATATGTGACAGGGTGGGACAATTATCAAACAAAGAAATACATACCACTGGAGGGTGACTCAGTCGTGAAGGGAAACTGAAATATTTTTTGCAGGAAAATTCTGCTTGGGTGTTGGGAAAGAGACAGGGGTCTGTCATAGCTGCTCTCTAGAGTCCTGATGGAGGTTTGTTGCCACAGATCACCTGTTGGAAGCTGAACCTGGTTGACCCCACTGGTAAGTCTCAAAATTTTATTCCAGGACGTGCAGAAAAGGGAATCCAGAATTCTTTTGTAGCTGGATTTCCAGAATGTACACAAGGCGTGAGAATACATCCATGACAGTGGCTGTGGATGCAGGAACTTTAGTTCAACAACAACACCACACAAAACCTTTATTGGCATGAAGGAACTTCGGATATAAATGAATAAAAATGATTAAAAACAATCCACAGGTAATGTCGTTTGGCATGAAAGAGGCAGTTGTTGAAAGGCTGTCTTTGCCATTATGTCGAGCAGGATTTTTGGTGTACTTCTGTTAAAAAATAACACCAAAATCTTAGGGTCTGGCACACATAATGAGGGTGCATTTTTTGTTTTTGTTTTTTGCTTTTAGTCGGTGGGGCTGTCACTGCCGTGTTACACAGAAATGCCAATGTGCTTCTGCTGAGCAAAAAATAAAATAAAATAAAACTTTTCAAACTTTCCACATATTTGTACAGGGAAGATTAAAAATAAAAAGATTAAAATGTGTTTTGACAGATTTTGGAAGAGTTTATGTATGTATTTGTCTAGGCTGTTGTTGCTGTGTCACACAGGAGGGCTGGCATGTCTCAACTGGAAAGAAAAATAATGTTGAAAAAAAGCACTCCCATTTTCATTTTGGACTGTATTCAGTAATTGTAGTACCAGTGAGCTGGTCAGAAATGTGGTGTGTGTGTGTGTTTTGGGCCATCAAGTCACTGCTGAATTATCGTGACCCCATAGTGTTTTCAAGGCAAGATACTACTTTATACAGAGAGTTACTAAAATGTGGAATTCACTGCCAGAGGATGTAGCAATGGCCACAGGAATAAACAGCTTAAAGGGGGGTTAGATTCATGGAGGAGAGGTCTATCAATGGCTACTAGCCACGGTGACTGAGGGGGACCTCCACATTCAGAGGCACTAAGCCTCTGAATCCCAGAGGCAGGAGGCAACATCAGGGGAAGGCCTCAGCCTCTATGTCATTTTGTTATCCGCCCAAAGGAATTGCTCGGCCACTGCATGAAACAGGATGCTGAAGTAGATGGACCACTGCTCTGATCCAGCAGGGCTCTTCTGATGTTCTTATGACATTCAGAGGTGGTCTGCCATTACCTGCCACAGCATAGTGAGCCTGGGTTTCCTTGACAGTCTCCCATCCAAATACTAGTCACCAGTGCTGACCCTGCTTAGCTTCCAAGATCTGATGAGATCTGCCTAGCCTGGACTATCCAGGTTAGGGCAGAAATTCACATACTCCTGAATAATAATTGTAGACCTCCTGAAACACAATGACAATACCTTCTCAGGCTTCTCTGTGTTGCCTGTGTTGTCAACCAACAATCGGCAGCATCACTGTGATGTGAGGAGGACTGTTACAGCATTGCTGTAAGGAGCGGTGGTGCAGGCTGCAAAATGCCTGCTGTAACATCAATGAACAGCCACTATGGCTGTTTGAGACCCACTGCGGCCGGGGTGAGCTCCCGGCCCCAGTCCCAGCTCCCGCCCACCCAGCGGTTCAAAAGCTTTAAATAACAAGTAGATAAATTGAGTACCTGCCCCTAGGTGGCAGGGGGCACCCTCCTCCTCGTGAGGTGTGCAGCAGGAGCATCGGTGGCGGCAGCGGGGCGGCGGAAGCAGTGCGGGGGCGAGCAGCCCTGGCAATCCAGTGAGCACAGCGTCGAGCAACGGAGTCCAGACGACGTCGAGCAACGGAGCTTCTGAAATCTGGGAAGAACAGGCTAGCCTGTGGTATGCAGGGCAGGGCCAAATAATTGTGTGCCATCAAGTCTCAGTTGACTTACGGTGACCCTGTGGGGTTTTCGAGGCACAAGATGGTGGCTTTCCATTTCTTAATAAACCCCCATCCAAGAACTAACCAGGACCAACTCTGCTTAGCTTCTGAGATCTGATGAGACCAGGCAAGCCTGGGCCATCCAGGTGTGGGCCCTTTCAGAGTAAGACTCTCTCTTTTCCTTCTGAAGAGCCTCTGCCTTGCAGCTCTTCCCAGTCGCCCACCAAATGTCCTTGTTCCCGGTCAGCATTCAGTTCCTCCCTTCCCTCCGTTATTCCTGTTTGCTGCTCCTTTCAAACAGAGCAAATGTGCCCACTTTATCATAGCAATAATTTTAAGCCACACTGCACATTAAAACATTGTGAAAATTGCAGGAATGTTTTTGGAATGCATTATACTGAATCTAATTTCTGATGAAGAAGCGTTAAGGGCATCAGGCGGCTCCTGATGAAACCCCTTTCCACCACACTATCTCCCTCAAACATGCACTTCTCTGAAGTGAAAGAGATGGATATAGGGAAAGGAGTCGTTTAAAAATGTCATCTCCCAGCCTGCCGCACGGGTCTATTTCTTGTATTTAATGATAACATTTGTTAAATGAAATAGCACTTTTGGGGCGGGATTAATCTGTGCTTTTATGATGCGATTAATAACAACAGATACCCCTCTGGAGATTGGGAACAAAAGCATAATTTGTGCGACTGAAAGCAGCCGATGTTTAAAACCTTCCATTCAGATCACGGAAATATGATCTTCATGTGAAAACAATGTGCTGGGTCGGGAATTCATGTGAGCAACCAACTTTCTTTACATAGTACATGGCCACCAATCACTTTGCTCCACTTGACCCTGCATTGGGTAGAAACAGTCTGGGGTCCTGCAATCTCTAAATGGGGATGTCAGCCTCCAGATGGGACCTGGGGATCCCTCGAAATTATACCTCATCCTCAAACTTCAGAGATCAGTCCTTCTTGGAGTAAATGGATGCTTTGGAGTAGTGGTTAAGTGCGACAGTAGTGGCCAGTTTGGTGTAGAGGTTAAGTGCACGTACTCTAATCTGGGAGAACCGGGTTTGATTCCCCACTCCTCCACTTGCACCTGGCTGAATGACCTTGGGCAAGCCGTAGTTCTGACAAGAGCTGTTCTTGAAAAAGAGCAGTTTCTATCAGAGCTCTCAGCCCCACTTACCTCACAGGGTGTCTGTTGTGGGGAGGGGAAGGGAAAGGAGTTTGTCAGCCGCTCTGAGACACCTTTGGGTAGTGAAGGGCGGGGTATAAATCCAATCTCTTCTCTTCTTCTTTGCCTTTGCAGAGTGGACTCTATGGCATTGTACCACACTGAGGACCCTGTCCTCCCCAGGCACCATCCCCAAATCTCCAGGAGTCCCCCAACCTCAAGCTGACAATCCTACCCCTCCACCCCTTGCCAGTGGCTGGGGCGAACCTGGCAATTCTATAATGGTCTGTGAATGTCACCATTTTTAAGATCAATCCTTGCTCCTCATGATTAATTAAAAGCTGCTCAGAGAACCATGCTGGTCCCTCTAGCCAGGAGAATTGACAGCTCTTTAGTACAAGATTGAACCAAAAGAGGGCAGTGATTTGACCTTTGCAGGAAAAACAACAACAAAAAACCCCTTCCGTGACCCTCAATCCTCCACCAGTGGCCAAAGGGGACCTGGCAACCCTATCTCTAAAAGATGCATCCCAAATGAAAATAAATACATTGGAAATTCTACTTTACCTTCTGAAAATTAAAAGAAAGCAACAATACTAATTTAAGACGTTTGAATAATAACCTTTAAAAGCAGATGCTTTGAGCGTTTTCAGAGGAAGAGAAACCGCTCACCATTTTTTAGCAACAACAACAGCAAGAGTGTTAGACTAGAATCTGTAAGACCTGGCTTAGACTCCTTCCCTTGCCGTGGACGTTTCCTGGGTGATGCTGTCAAGCTAGACCTACCTTACAGGGTTGTCGTGAGGACAGAATGGAGGAGGAGAGAGCAATGTCAGCCTCTTTGGGTTCTCACTGGGAAGAAAGGAGGCTAGAAATGAAGTCAGTAATGATCTTATTTCTTTCTCCAGAAGCTATCAAAAACACTTGAGGGCAATTCTGGAACAGGAAGTCATATTGTGCACATTCTCAGAGGCTACAAGTTACATGTGACCGCACATAATACAGCCTCCCTCCCTCCCTCCCTCTGTCCCTCCTACCTTCCTGCCTTCCCAACAAGCAATTGGGAGCAGAGAAAAAAAGCAAAGGAGGTTCTTAAGCCCTTTCATTGCTCATTACTGGCCCCGGTCACACGGAGCATTAGCCACGCGAGAGGGACGGAAGATAGGCGGATTTTCCGGGCACGATCTCACTGCCACATCTGGGAAGCGTAGAGCTCCCGTGGCTCACCCAAGGCTTCCCGCCGAAGACGCACGGTAAAAAAAATAGTACCTCGGAGGTACTAGTTTCCGGAAACCACGGTGCAAGGGTGGGCATCTGATCGCGTTTCCGGTGGCATCCGGTGCCCACCCATGCCCCATTGCGAAAAGGTTTTTTTTTTTCTTCGAGGTCTCCAGGGATGCACACCAGCACCCAACGGGGCATGCACATACTTCAGGTTAAAAAACAAACACAACCCCGTTTGCCGCGCTGCGCCGCTTCTTTGGCATTCTTCGGCACCTCCTAACCACATGACCTCGATGGGACCACAAGGGGACGCACATTATATCACTGCAGGGCAAACAGCCACCCCCCCTGGCAATATCCAGCCCGTGTGACTGGGGCCACTGACTCTCCTGCCCCCTCACTTTTTCCAAATTGAAATTCCTGGATAGAGAGCCCTCATTTGTAATCTGGAGTGAGGGAAGGGCATCGGGGTGGGTCTACACCCATCTGTGCATACCACTGCATTTAATCCTTGACTGGTAAACTTGCAGGATAAATTATTAATGCAGGAGTCTTCAGCCTTCTGTTAACTCTAGGGTGGAAACCTCCGGAGGGAGGGCGGAATTCTCTTGGAATGACAACTGATCTCCAGACTAAATCAGCTCTCTTAGAGAAAATGGCAGCTCCGTAACCTGGACAGATGGCATCACATCCCTGTTGATCTCCCTCCCAGATGCTGTCAGTGGCGGTTGCTAGGAAACCACAATACTATCGCCAGCATTCAAACCTTGGTTTCTGTCAGTAGAGCAGCAGGAAGAGTCAGGGCCTTTTCCAGAGCTGTTTTATTCTTTAAGAAGGGGTTCATCGCGGCTATACCCAACATCAGCCACCAAGAGACTTTATACAGGACTCTACTCAGGATTGGCTGCTTTCCTGACATTTTCTGGCGGGCTCCTCCTTTGGCAGCCTTTTTGTGACTGGCTTTGTCTCCTTTGGCAGCCATTTTGTGATTGTGCAAATTGCCCAGCCCAGTCAGAATTTCAAAAGTCCCTGCGGGCTCAAACAGTTTGGGGCGAATCTGACACCAGCTAGGCTGAGAACACACCAAGAATAGGCAAAGGTTGAAATGTTTTTTCAGAAGTGTGGGCTAAGTGTTCTTGTTCAAGTGTTGATGACTGCCCTTGTATGTTATGAAGTCCCATTTTAAAATGTTTGGGGGAAAAGAACTCCAAAGAGCCAGCTGAATTATATGTGCTGTGTTAACTCTCAGTCACTCTGCAACTTGCTAGTTAAATATTGTTTTGAATGAATCTATGCCAGGTGGAAAGGAGGCAGAAGTGCGAGTTCATTTTTGGAAGGGGTCCTTGTCTTTAATATCACCTTATGTTCTCTGCTGTTCCAAAAGAATAACTTAGTACCTCAGAAGGAAATACTTTTTTACACAGCAAGTGATTAAAACGGTGCATTTGCTGCCGGAGGAGGTAGTGATGGCCACAGGCATCGGCAGCTTTAAAAGAGGATTAGAAAGATTCATGGTCTGTCGGTGGCTACCAGCCATGGTGACCAAAGAGAACTTCCAAACTTAGAGTAGGGTTGCAACTTCAAGGTTCATAGAATCATAGCCAGTGATAGATTCTAAGTAGCAGCTCCCTAGATCAAGGGTGTCAAACATGTGGCCTGGGGGCCGGATCAGGCCCCTGGAGGACTTCCATCAGGCCCACAGTGGAACTGGCCATCTCCTGCTTCCAGTTCCGCTGCTGAATCATAGTTTGCTTTGCCAGAATCTCTTAATCATTTAATTATAGAATCATAGAATGTTAGAGTTGGAAGGGAGCTCGCAGGTCATCTAGTCCAACCCCCTGCCCTCTGCAGGAGAATACTGAAAGATAGCCCTACATACCTACAACATACCCGAAAGATGGTTGTCCAGCCTCTGCTTGAAAACGTCCAGCGAAGGAGAATCCACCACCTCCCGAGGCAGACTGTTGAGAAATACCTGGCAATTTTGGTAGTAGAGCCTGAGAACAGGGGTGTTGGGAGGGGAGGGGCTTCAATGGGATACAATGTCATTGAGCCCACCTTCCAAAGAGGCCATTTTCTCCAGGGGGACTGATCTCTGTCACCTGGAGATCCGTTGTAATCCCAGGAGATCTCCAGCCACCCCCTGGAGGCTTGGAAAGAAGTCAACAGCCGTGATGTATAATGCCAAAAAAGTCTCCAAAGACCAGAAGTTTCCTTTTCCAATATTTCAGTTTACTGGAAGAAATTCAAGCGTCATCAAGACAACGGATCATGCATATGCTCTTGTTTTGTGTATAACTTTTTCAAGGTGGGTAGTGTTGAAATACAATATTAATCCATTTGACAAACTCTCTAGTACAGGCACGTCCAGCTTCGAACAGGTAGCGATCTATTTTTTCCAGCCAAAAGTGCCGGTGATCTACCACCAGGAAAATAAAGTTTCAAATTAGTTTCAAATTAGATTTTAACCCACTAAAGTTGGGTTCCAACCCCCCCCCCCTTATAATGCACCTTCTGTCATTTACTGGTAAGCAAAATAAGCAAAAAAACCAAAACAGAGTGACGAAGATCCAGAAAGGATACAGGAGACCAAGTGGGGCTGGTCTGACCCCTCCGCGATCTACTGGTAGATCCCGATCTACGTGTTGGACATACCTGCTCTAGTAGTATCTCATAGTGACACTCATCAAAACCACTAGTGTGATTTTGTGCATGATCTGTTGTGTTGATGGTGTTTGAATTTCTTCCAGTAAACTGAAATACTGGGAAAAGAAATGTCTGGTCTTTGGAGACTTTTTTGGCATTATACATCGCGGTTGTTTACTTCCTTCCAAACTTCCATCCCGTGATCTCTCTCTTTGTTTTGCAACCTCCTGGAGGCTGGCAACTCTACATCAGAGGCACCTGTGGATACCAGTGCCAGGCGGCAACATCAGGGAAAGGCCTCGGGCTCCATGCCCTGCTGTTGGCCCTCCAGAGGGTCATTGTGTGAGACAGGATGCTGGACTAGATGGGCCACTGGTCTGATCCTGTAGGGGTCTTATGTTCTCAGGAGGATATTACTACTATTAAATAGCTTGACGTAGAGTATTTTCAAAAGACCTGTTGTCAGCGGACTTCCTGTGCCAGTGCAAAGGCAGGTGACAAACGGCGTTCCTGAGAGATGGGATGATGCTGTAATGACAAACCTTGGCTTAGAAGGAAGCGGGGTAGGTGGATTTAAAAAAGCATAGCATATCTTAGGCACATTCCCTGCATTTTTGACAAACGTAGTCCTGAAAATCCGTACAAGCAACACCTAGGTGAATATGTAGCCCGGAGGCCATTTGGCAGAAATATCCTTCGAAAGAACCGATGCCTCTGTTCCCTTCCAACAGTTCTTCCTCCATCTGTTGGAACCTTTAGCTAATTACATGTTATCAAATGGATGATTTTTTAATTATTTTTTTTGCTGTTTGCATTCAATTACATTGAAGGCACTCACCCCTCCCCAATCCGGTATTTGTCTTTTCTGACACAAAACCCGCTGCCCTCATTTCATTTCCTTGGCTGACAACATTTATTTTAATACACAGTTTTCTCTTCCCTGTCCCCTTTTCACCTCCACGCCGAAGGGCAGGGGAAGGGAGACAATGATGAAAGAAGCATTCATATGCTTCTTTCATATCTCCTTGAATGAGTTAACTACATTTTTTTCGGGGGCCGTCTCATTTCGAACACTTAGCTGTCATAGGGCAAAGCACGGACCATTTCATACATTTTAAAATAACACATTGTCTTGTTTGCAACGGGACTGTCATTTGTTTTCATTTCGCTGAGATGTCGTTTTCCCAGATTGAGATATATATTAAAGGAGAAAAGTCCAACTTTCTGGGAAATAGAACCGAAGATTGGGGGGGGGGAGTATCATCATCATTTGGTTTCAAGTTCCTACCAAGGCCCAGACCAGATATTTATAAAACAAGGACACGATCCGATCAACGTTTAGCACTTCCAAGTCTCCCAGGGTCTTGGAGATCTGGGAAAATAGAATTTGGGGAGGGGTGGGACTTCAGTGGGGTACAAGACCATAGAGGTCACCCTCCAAAGCAGCCATTTTCTTCAGGGGAACTGAGCTCTGCAGTCTGGAGTGTTGGAAAAATAGTCAAAAATGCTTAAATTGTTCAGAGTGTCAATGGATCTTGCTTCACTGAATTAGGAGACTTTCTTTCTGTTTAAAAAGACTTTATTTCTAAGGGTAAATGGTATACAGGAAAACGACAAATAAACAAAATACCTAAGAGCTACATTTCTGCTGCTTACTTCTCAAAGCATAGTCACACACTTCTCTAGCAATGGTGGACAAACACCTTCTTCTCGACCCCTAGAAATGAAGTCACCTGGAAACAGTAACCCATCATTGTTTGTAAATGCACTCAGATTCAGGGCTTTTCCACATTGGCTGTCTGCCAGGATCCCCTTCCAGGTCAGTCTAAACAATAGCAATACAAGGTACACAAGTTAACCCTATAATGGCTGGAATCTGAGACCTTGCAAACACATACATTTCCAACATGGAGATCAGTAGTAATTCCAGAACCTCTCCAGTCCCTACCTGGAGGTTGGCATACCCAGATTCACCACTGGATTTTTTTTTCAGTCACCACAATTTTAATGGAAGAATTAAAGATGTCCCTTGGCATAAAATTAGCACATTTTATGATGCTATTTTAAAGGAGGAAGAGGAGGAGGAGGATGAGATTGGATTTATACCCCCCCTTTCGCTCGGATGTTTCAGAAAGGCTTACAATCTCCTTCCCTTCCTCTCCCCACAACAGATACCCTGTTGTGTGTGTTGCCAGGTGTGGCTGAGAGAGCTCTGAGAGAACTGCTCTTGAGAGAACAGCTCTCAGAGCACTTTGACTGACCCAAGGTCACCCAGCTGCTGCATGTTGAGGAGTGGGGAATCAAACCCAGTTCACCAATGATGCTACTGCTACAGTTTAAACACTACAGTGCACTGGCTCAGTGTGAAACATATTTCAGTCTATAATTCTCCATCCAGAAACTGGCATGCTATTTTCAGAGATTTCACCCCTCAAACAAAGGACACTCTCTGCAAAATTCCAGGCAGATAGGAAAAAGCAGGGGTCATTTCCTGCAGGAGCACACAGGAGCAGAGCTCTGGGAGTAAAGAGCCCAGGGGGCGGGCACATGCAACAAACCTGCTCCCAACAGCCCTCAGTAAGAGCAAGAAGCAGCCAGGGTGTTGCCTTCTGACACACTTCTGGTGATGTCAGGGGGTATGGCATATGCAAATAAGTTATGCTAATGAGTTATGCTAATGAGCTCCTGCACCCCTTTTTCTACTAAATGATCCCTGGGAAAAAGTGTTCCCATTCTATAGGCAATTAAATTTTTTGCACAGGGAGCCTGAAATTGGCTTCCAAAGCAATACAATATTGCAAAAAGTGGTGTAAATAGAAAGGCCATGCATTGGCATGCCAATCAGGACAATCTTGTTTGACAGGGAGACTGGCTAACTTTTCTGGCTGGATGATGTCCCTTTCAAGTATATAACTGCTGAGTCACCATCTTCCCTTGCTCCCTCTCCCTTTCGCCTGGGAACATGAAACCCAAGCACTGATGGCCACAGAATAACTGTTAAATCAGAAGGTGTCCGACTGCTCCTGAATGTCAGAAATAATTCTGCTCCAATTCAGAGCATGGGGGAGGGGGTTTTAGTGGGACTTGAACTAATGTTCTGACTGCATTTCCCAAATTTGAAATGCCGAGGAATATTATCCACATCTTTAAAAGGGCAAATAATTATCTGGATTGCATATGCTGTGAAGAGGAGTTTCTTTAGTACAGGTTGTGAGCAGTGTTCCCTCTAAGCTGAGTTAGTGTGAGCTGGCTCACAGCTTTTTAGCCTCGGGCTCACACATTTTTGCCTTAGCTCAGGAAGGATGGCTCCAGAGCAAGCTAATTTATGCAGTAGCCCAATCGCTCACTCACAACTTTAATGCCAGTAGCTCACAAAGCAGAATTTTTGCTCACAGGACTCCACAGCTTAGAGGGAGCATTGGTTGTGAGAATGAACTCAGGCTTTCTGTTAGAACTGCAACCATTGCTTGAAATACTGAATGTGTGAAACTGTTGCAGTCTTATCATGAGATGCCCAGATCCAAACTGGCTTACCTCCTCAGGCAAAGCACAAATGGAAGCCCAGGTCTTTCTTTTACAATATTCTGTTTTCTCTATATATATAGATTATCTATTTACCTATCGTATTTTTATTTCACTGTTCCTCCAGGGAACTGAAACCAGTTTCTGTTCCCTAGCATTGGCACTGCGATATCACCCCCCCCCAAAAAAGTATTCAAAGCAACTGGGGGGGGTTTCTCCCTCAGGCAAAACACTTGAGCAATTTTGAGGGATGCCAAAAGAGCTTCGACAGAACTAAAAATAAAACGAGGGGGCGGAAATACCTACACATTCTAGCTCATCACTGAATGTTGCCTAAAGTTAAATTTGATGGGAGAAATAGAAACATCTGAGAATATAGTTTTTTTCCATGAAATCAAAGGAGTTCCAGTAAAACTAGTGAAATTTTCATAGTGAGGTGGTGGGATTTGCACTCGCCTTTTCCCCTAGCTGCGGTGGTTAAGACGCTGAACTGCAGGCTGTGGAAGGTCGGTAGTTCAGCAGTTCGAGACCCAAGTGTGCCGCATGACGGAGTGAGCTCCCGTCTCTAGTTCCAGCTCCTGCCAACCTAGCAGTTCTAAAGCAAGAAATTGTAAGTAGATAAATAGGTACCACTTCGGTGGGAAGGTA
>NW_015166479.1:317149-326630 GCF_001447785.1 Gekko japonicus | reverse complement strand
ACCTTTCCCCTAGCGCTGCATCTCCCCCCCACATCGAGTCACGGCTGACTTATGGCAGCTCCATTGGGTTTTCGAGGAAAGAGACATTCAGAGGTGGCTTGCCTGCCTCTGCTTATCAGCTCTGGTATTCCTTGCTGGTCTCACTTCCAGATAGGAGCCTGGGCCAACCCTGCTTAGCTTCCGAGATCCGACGAGATCAAACTACCCTGGGCTATCCAGGTCAGGCAGGGCTGAATCTAGGGAACTGGATTTTTTCCCCCTGTGTGGACAAGCCAATTCAGGAGGGAGAATAAGAGTAAAGACTGACCTGGAGGTCCTAGGCTAGCCTAATGGGTCGGCTCTGGTTAGAATTTGGACGGGAGACCACCAAGGGACTTCAGGGTCGCTACACAGAGGCAGGCACTCTCTGAATGTCCCTTGCCTTGAAAACCCCGTAAGAAGTTGCCGTAAATCAGCTGGGATTTGACAGCACTGTACACACTGTTGGGAAAGGGACTAAATTATGCTTTTTATATCTGCTACACAAGCAACAAATGGACTGTGCACACATCTGTATACCATGAGCCAAAGAAAGCTGTTTGCATCACCTACTGGACCTGATCTGCATCTGTATTGCAAGTTTCCTGTTTACGCCTGGGAAAGGTAAGATTCATCTGTACTTCAAAGGAGATGCAGGAAGCTGACATTTCACACCTGGCCAGATGGCTATTCCATGGGATAGAGTGCAGTATTTCAAATATTGACCCAACCCATAGAATGCCTGCCCTTTTCACATGCACCAATAGGGAAGAACTATGGGATGGACTTGTAAGTAGGTGGGATTACAGACTGGCAAGATACCACCCACCTGGAGATTCAACTATGAAAGTAAAGACCCAAACCCTAGGTCTTTGCTAGCCACCTCCCTTCTCCACGACCTCTATCTTCTTTTCTACCCTTAAGGTCCAGCTTTCTATCCAACAATCCTTTGTCTAATTTAAGATCTCTTGGACTGCAGCCAAAGAGGTCCATGCTTGCTTAGCTGGTTCTAGCAGGTGTGATTTAGTTTAACCCCTAGGTATTACTTTCTACCCCATTCCCATTGCAACAGACAAGACTTCTGGACACAGGCGAGTATAAATCGAAATAGCTACCTACCTACCTCCAAGTAACCGAGAATCTATTTTATTTCTATTTCTGTAATTCTAAAGGAACCTTGAGTGTATGTGAATTGAGAGACTGATTATTTTGTATGTGTGACTTTGATATTGCTTAGTAAAGAAATTATTTGTTTTGGAAAAATACCCATGTGGTCTACATTACTGGGACTCTGGGTTTGGACACGACCCTGGTATTGCTGGTCAGAACTCACGTTAAAATACAGTTAGCCTCAGCTGTAGATAAAGCTGTTGGCGTAACAACACACACACAACAGTAAAGCAACATCCCATTATGAGCAGGTGCAGCTCTGGTATCTCATATCGAACTGGTTTTGAATTTCTCTTTCCAGCTGTTTGGACTTGTAAAATCCCTGTTTTGAGTTTGCTTCTCCCTGAGAACTGAAACCGTGATCCTTTCATTTGTTTACCCTTGTCTGCAGCAATACCATGAAATCTATATCCAGAGGTATCATGTCCAACTCCCCAGGGTGACTACTTAGGGCTAGCAAGCCTCTCCCCCCAACTTCTGATCAGATAGCTAGTGGGAGGGGGGGATTTACTGGCGGCAGGGAGAAGTGTAGTTTGGCGTGGCAGCGACGTCACAGACAATGCAGCGATGTCACTTCCAGCATGCACTGGAAATGATATAATCCGTCAAACCTCACTATGCTTTGCTTGCTTTGGTTGCCATTGCTATTGGGGGGAGGGAATTCCTTAGGGAGGGGGGGTGTGAGCGAGTGAGAGAATGGGACCTTTGGCTTCTAGAAGATATAACTTTCCAAGTCATCCTCCTTTTCCTCCTTTTTTACTTTCCCAGGGGAAGGCGTCCTTGAGAAGCTCCCTGTACCACCCTCGACTACAGATAACCAAGACATATATCTTTCACTTGGTTGGGATGGCAATGTTAGGCGTGGTGTGAATGTGAGGTGTGCTTGGGGAAGGGGAGGGGGCTTTTCTTTGAATCTACTGCATTAAGCTTGTGCCCGCCGAAAGTCTTTCGTTCTGACATAGTGACTTTATGGATCTTGCACATATGTCAATAAACTTATCACTGCCTAGAGAGAGTTGTTGAGTATAACTTGACCGGGGTCTGACATAATCATGTTACCAGCGACGCAGGATGCTCTGGTATTTGGGCAAAAACTCTGTTGTAAAAATGGCTTCTATCATAGAATTTTTGGCCACGTACTAGATCGTTCTGGGTCACCGGTGACACAACGACATCATTTTCGGTACATGCCAGAAGTGGTTTGGCTGCGTTGCTGGTGACGTCACTGCCACACCGAACTAGGCCTGCCCCCACTGCTGGCAGTCACTCTGCCAGTTGTCAGGGGCAATTAGCAACTCTATGACCAATTGGTCTCCCAGAATCAGCACCTCTCTTATTCCCCTCTCAGATCCTCTGAATGTAACATGATGAATATGTCCATAAACATGAGTGACAATTCTGTTTACAGCCCAACTCTGATGGCAAATGCAAGATGAGAGAATCCCTACAACCTCTTAAGATTTTGTTAGTCCAATACCAGAAGTGGAGCAGAATAATAGAGTAGTTGCAGGTAATGGGTAATTTGACTTTAAATAATTTCCTGCTTGCACCCATATGAATCCACTTGAAATGGACCAGAACAGCAATCAGGCATGATGTTACAGCATAGTGAGAATAATTAGAAGGGTGTTTTGTTCGATTGTTATTGTCTTTTTTTTTAACTTAATAAGGAGGCTATTAGCTTTTTAACGATATTTCTACTTGGTGTCTGATTCTGCGCTGTGGGATTACGGAATATGACATGTTGTTAATGTACTAGTATTCTCTTAATAAATAGGCTGTATGAAAGCTAATCTATAAAGTGTGTGTGTGTGGGGGGTTAAATAAACATATGACAAATGTGAGAGTCCCCCTTGGACTGTACTCTGACCTTCAGCTGAAGCTACACAGTCCTCGGCCTTTAAAATAAAATCATTTGACATTTGTACGGATCCTTTCAAGAGGGAAATAATTGCACTCTCTCTTTTGGCTGTCAACTCTTCTCTGACTTCTGGGTACTCCTTAGGGTTTTTAAGACAGGAAACATTCAGAGGTGGCTTGCCATTGCCTGCCTGCGTTGCAACTCTGGAGTTCTTTGGAGGTCTCCCATCCAAATACTAACCAGGGCCAACCCTGCTTAGCAACCAAGACCTGACCAGATCAGGCTTCCCTGAACTATCCAGGTCATGGAATTATCTCATTTTATTATTGTCTGTACTGTTTTTTGCAACCGGAGTCCTAAACAGCAAACCCTCACCCTGCAACAAACTTGGTTCCACAGGAAAACATGGAAGAATTTAAAGGTAGCTAATAGGAGGGGGTTGCAAGTAGATAAATAGGTACCACTTCGGTGGGAAGGTAACAGCATTCCGTGCACCTTGGTGTTTAGTCATGCCGGCCACATGACCACGGAAACGTCTTCGGACAGCGCTGGCTCTTCGGCTTTGAAATGGAGATGAGCACTGCGACCCTAGAGTCGGATTCGACTGGCTTTCGAGCAAGGGAACCTTTACCTTTTACTTTAATAGGAGGTGGAGGTAAGAGGAGGAGGAGGAGGAGATTGGATTTATACCCCGCCCTTCACTCAGAGTCTCAGAGCAGCTTACAATCTCCTTTTCCTTCCCCTCCCCACAACAGACACCCTGTGAGGTAGGTGGGGCTGAGAGAGCTCTTTCAAGAACTGCTCTTTCAAGAAAAGCTCTGACCAGAACTATGGGTTACCCAAGGTCATCCAACAGCTGCAAGTGGAGAAGTGGGGAATCAAACCCAGTTCTCCCAGATTAGAGTCTGCGCACTTAGCCACTACACCAAACCTTGCACTTAATCACTACACCGAACGTTGCCCTCTCATTACCCAATCCGAAATATGTTATCTGGAAACAAATTCGTTTCATTGCAGTCACACTTTTCTCCCCAGGCAGCACCAGAGACCTGCAAAGCATCAGACCCACCAAGCTGAACTCTTCACTACCCTCCTCCCTCCCCCCACTAATAATCACATTCACAACCTTTCAAGATGTAGTTCCATTTCTGAAGATGAAGAACTGGGCAGCCTGGAGAACGAACACCTTCATATTTAACTGGTGAAGAAGGACATACCATGTATAGCTTTGTGATTATTTTTCTTGACTTCTTAACAACTGAATTAAGCTGCTGAGGCTGCGATTTAAAAGGGGACACAGAGAGAGAGCCGTAATAACTCAAGGGAACTTCCCTATGAGCTTTGGGATCAATGGCGCTGAAAGACAGCCTGCCCAAGCACTGTGGTCCTCTTCAGAGTCCCTGCTTCTGGTGACCCCACCTTCTGAGATCAGGTGGGATGCAACCCAGGAGAGGGCCTTCTCAGTCGTGGCCCCAAAGCTCTGGAACTCTCTCCCCAGGGAGATTCATCTCTCCCCTTCAATTGCCAGCTTCTGCTAGTAGGTGAAGACATTTTTTTTATTATTATTTTGGTTGGCCTTGCCTCAATGATCCCTCCTTCCGAATGATGGGGAATTTGGGGGGGGGGGGTTCCCAAAAATGAGACGCTCAAAATGGCATCAGTGGACATCGGCAGAAAAGAATGCATTTAAGTAGTTCAAACTACAGACAGAGATGCTATCCAGAGACTGAAAATAAGTTCTCTAAAATTCTAACAGATGTGCCGTGCATTATATAGTGTCATCTTCCATCACTGGTTACCCTGTGACCTATTCACTACATATCCACTATACTTTCATTAACTTTTACGATGTCTACCAGTTACATTTCTTTAATGCTCATTCCAGCACTTGGTTACTGAGGCGCCATAACCCCTGATGGCAGGCAACTGTTCGTGGTTGATGGCTTCATCTTTTAACCTTTGTACCTGATCTCCAGAGGCTAGGCTCAGGACAGACGTCACCAGGCAATCATTTATCAAGTGAAGCACTAGATGGACCACTAGATGGCATTTAGTAAACACACGAGGTCCTGCTCAAGATCCTACAAGCTAGGCTTCAACAGTACGTGGATAGAGAACTGCCAGAAGTACAAGCTGGGTTTCGAAGAGGTAGAGGAACTAGAGATCAAATTCGCTGGATTGTGGAGAAAGCAAGAGAGTACCAGAAAAACATCTACTTCTGCTTCATTAAAGCCTTTGATGGACCACTGGCCTGATCCTGCAGGCTCCACTTAGGTTCTTATCGCTATGACTGAGTGAAAAGGCTGGCTGGATCCAATCTAGGGTGCCAACCCTCAGTTCAAAAATACCTGGGGAAGGGAGGCACTTCAGCAGGGTTCAATGCTATGCAGTCCACTTTCCAAACCTGCCATTTTCTCTAGGAGAAGCAGAATGAATGATTTAAATAAATAAATAAGCAAGCAGTTAATGCCATCTGGAGATCGGTTGTAATTCTGGCTGTGGCCACATGCGCCAGTTGAAGCAGAGGGGAAGTGAGGCTATTTCATTGGGAGGAATCTGACACACAGTTGCAAGATCACACCTCCCTTTGGAGCGGAGGGCTCGGCCTTTCACTGTGCGATCAGACGCAACTGTGGGTGAGTCATTTGGGGGCTGTTTCCCATGCGCACAAACGAGGAATCGCACTTCTGCACTGAGGCCCCCCTATGGAGTATGCGATGATGCACATACCGCAAGGGGGTGGGGAACGGCACTGAGATGGGAGGGCCTGATCAGAACATCCCGATGGCATGAGAGCGTGCTAGCGTGATCACACGGGGGAAAGTCCATCCGTGGCTCATCAGAACCCGTTTACTACCGGACTTTCCTCAGTGTCTTTTAACTCTGCTTCTGCGGTGGAGCAGCACAGGTTGCCGACGACTGTGGGACGCTTTCCAAGATGTTGCCGTCTGATCGCACCCTTTAGATCCATCAGGCATTCACACCTATGTCGGATCTAAAGGTGTGTGTGATCACAGCCTCTGGGGGATCTCCAGCCCCCACCCAACCTGACGTCATTCAGAGGCCCCGGTCACACGGAGGGTTTTGGCCCGGGAGAGGGACGGATCGGGGGCGCAGCAAACGGGCGCGATCTCACCGCAACATCTGGGAAGCGGCGCGCACCAGTCCCCGATCCGGTGACCTACAGAGGAGGACTTACCTGGAACGGCTGCCTCACTCTTCCTTCAGTGGCTTCTCCCCCGGCATCTGATACTCACGCGCAGGCACTGCGCGGCAGCTCATGGGATCTATGTGATCCCGCCGCCACGTGCCTCTTTTGGTGCGGCTTTCAAAAGCCACACTTTGCCCCCCCCCCCCCCCCGTGTGGCAGGGGACAGAGAAGCTTTTCTGCTGTTGCTGATTATGGCAGACCCTGTCCACTTCCCTCCTTTAGAGGCAAAATTTTCCATCCATTTTTCTGTTCCATTCTACGACTGAACTGCCAACGTAACAGGTCTTCTTTTTTCGCTAAGAAGTCTGGATGCCCCCCCCCACCACCACACACACCTTTGACAGTTCCGTATTTTGGCTTTTCAGTATGGCCCAGGAACTTGAGGGAAGGATCAGGAGCCCTCTTGGACTTAAACCACTGACAATGGCACTTGAGACATTTTAAAATTCAAAAAAGAACAAAACATTTTGTTTGACAAAGGGCAGGTGAATTCAGGGGTTGAAATGTCTGTGGTGAAACCAGCTTTTGCACAGACTTGATTTCTTATGTACAGGCTAATGAGAGTTCCTTAAACTTTTTCGCAATTTCTTGAGACCTTATGTGGAGAGGCTTTTGTTCCAGTATTTTTCCTTAGCACTCCAGCACACTTTCTCTCAAAATCTTTTTGTTTCCCAGAAGGTTGGTGCACCCTTTTCCATTCTCAAACTCCTTCTCTTGAAACAACAGTTTTTGACTGACTCTTTAGGTCTCTACAGGCAGTTTGCATTCACACCAGACCAGGGATCTCTGTAGTCTTCAGAGTTATTGTCCCTGTTCAACTGGGCCGCCCCCGGGCACACAGGCCAGATAACGCAGGGGGGGGGGGAGGTGTGGCTGTTCGCCCCAGAGCAAAATAAAGCACAGTAGCCTGATCACACGGTCCCCCGAGTCTCCATGCTTAGGCTGTTAGCTGGCGATCACACAGTGATGCTGCAGCATGGGAAAGAAGCGGTGCGGTGCGATCACACAAGTGTTTTGCATTTGTGCACATGCACAGTTCCACAGAGCAGCACTGCTTTCAGTTTCATGTTTGTGCGCATGCGCTTACGAAAAACGTCCAGTTTGTGAGGGGACGAGGACAGGCACCCGATGCCACAGGATACTAGCGCTCCCACGATCAGACACCCGCCTGTGCCACACGTTTTCCGGATACTAGTGCACTTTCCTTGGCACTTTTTAACTCTGCATCTTTGGTGGGATGCCACAGGTTGGCCACAGGTGCGCTACACTTCCCAGATGTTGCGGTGTGATCGTGCCCTGTAAATCCGCCCTACATTCATGCCTTTCGCGCAGCAAATTCTCCGTGTGACTGGGGCCTGGTTAGGGAATCTTCTTCTCTCCCTAGATCTTTCCCTTTCTCTTGGCCAGAATGGGAGTCTCTGTACACTTCCCAAAACTCCTACCCACTTTCCCCCAGTTCTCCTGTGTTAAACTGCTCTCAGCTAAGTCTTTAAAAAAGACTCTCTCAGGCTGTGGTCACAGAGGCAATTTGATCTCGTGTGGTCCCAGTTCTAAGAAACCGAGGGGGTTTTTTTTGTAACAGGAGAGTTTGATCAGACTGACCCCCTTAACTTGCCTCAACACACATTCACTCCTTGTTTGATCATTCAGACACTGTAGTCAGGAAGCTGGGCAGTGAGCGTGCTCAAAGGCATTTATGAGAATTAGCACTTCAAACTCCTGGCAGAATGGTGGCAGCTGGTGGTCAATGGGATTGCTGGAGGAGGCTGCTGGGAAATAGAGTCCAATATGATGACAGTGTTTTTGAAACTGTGCTTCTGAGAAATTCCAGGTTTCAGCCATTTAAAAGGGGGGGAGGGAGAATACAGAAGCTTCATCCTGTGTCCTGTGTCTTCTGGTGTTTTTATTTAAATGCTTAGAGCAGAGCTGGAGTCACCGGCTTTTCTCTCAGACTCCCTCCCCCTCTCTCCCTCCCTCTCTGAAACAAATTCATAGTCAATTAACCCTTCCCTATTCTGTGTGTTGCAAAGCTGTAGGCAGGAGAGCACTGAAAAACACGAGTGGTGATCCAGGTATGCGCACATCACTGTTTGTAAACAAAATGGTAAAAGTGCAAAGAAAATGTTCAAGACATCCTAAACACCTTCAAATCGCTAGGAGGCCGTCTAGACAGGCAGAAATGTGGGGTGAAGCCGGAAACAATCGTGAAGTACTTGATTTCCCTGGTGTTGAGAAATACACAATGGAAGAGGGTTGATCACGGGAGGGGATGAGTGCAAGACGGGAGACAGATGTGGCCTGTCTGATCATCCCTTTTACATCTGCCAGGGAATCAGGGTGAAACCCACTCAAAATGCCTGTGTGATCACAGCCTCAGCCAAGGCAGAATTCAGACTTTCTCCAGTCAAGGCTCAAATCTGACTGACTCCCTCTTCAGCATCCAGCTTTCTCAAGACTGTGTCTGCTCAACTGATGTTGTCCCGTCAGATTGCTCAGAGCAGCCTGTCACTCAAGGCGCTCTGGCTCTGTGAAGAATTAACCCTCCACATACCTTTACTCTGTTTGTACAGTACTTCGAGGCTTTTAAAAAGGTGCCCTTCGTCACACTGATCTCCTTGATGAATCTGTAACCAACATCGAAGGAACACATGGGTTCTCTGAGACAAAGGGTGATATCCCACTAGCGCTGCTCCGGGCTCACGCTTCACTTTTGCCTCGATGGTAGGTGTCAATTTCACACAAGCTGCTGCGCGGCCGCATTTTGCCTCGCAGCTTCGTGTGATTTATTTTCCCCGCATCTGCAGAATCCTCAAAAAACAGGATTGAGTAGACGCGGGGAAAATCGCACGAAGCTGCGAGGCAAAATGCTGCCGCACAGCAACTTGTGTGAAATTGACACCTACCATGGAGGCAAAAGTGAAGAGTGAGCCCGGAGCAGTGCTAGTGGGAAATCACCCAGAGGCTGAAAACAGCTGACATAAAATAAAAGAAGAGAAGGTTTTATTCATTCATACATCATGCTGGCTTTGCAACAGAGGCATACTCTTGTGGCTCGTGATGTCATGCAGCCACTGTAATTGATAAGTGCAACCCTAAGCTTTTATTTGCCAGTTTGGTGTAGTGGTTAAGTGTGCAGACTCTTATCTGGGAGAACCAGGTTTGATTCCCCACTCCTCCACTTGCACCTGGCTGGATGACCTTGGACAAGCCATAGTTCTGAT
>NW_015166479.1:309560-317043 GCF_001447785.1 Gekko japonicus | reverse complement strand
GGGAAAGGAGATTGTAAACTGCTCTGAGACTCCAAGTGAAGGGCGGGATATAAATCCAATCTCCTCCTCCTCCTCCTCCTCCTTCTTCTTCTTTTTCTTCTTCTTCTACTACTACTACTAGGGCAGTTTGTCTGAGGCTTCAGCCAGAATCATTCCAGCCTCCCAGGCTATTTTGACATTCTTCCTACAGAAATTGGACTACGGGGCCCTGGAAACATTTATCTTACTCTGTATTTGGGAGAAATATGAGACAGTTGTTTACACTGTGCAGAATGTATGTGGCGTATAATACAGGCATGTGTATCTTTTCAATAGAAGACTGGCCAGGGTGAAAAATGGTTTTCAATACTGATAATGACTCCTCTTCCCCAAGACCATTCCGAGGGGATTTCCCTGGAGAACAGTTTGAAATCAAGACTCCGAGAAGAAGCTAGAGCGAAGTATGGGAAGAAGGTTGCTGCGAGCTATTATATAAGGGACAATCTTGCCGAGAATGGTTGAAACGGGAGCAAGAATGCAAATGAAAGATTTTCATACCAGCCTCGTTGCATTCATATGCAATTCCATTTGCAACTCAGGAGACTGTAGAATTGGATAGCTCTCCCAATATAAAATCCCTGTAAATGAACCCCTAGGTTCAAATCTGGCTGGGAGACATGTTAAGAAAAGGTGTGATTTGTAGCACCAAGGGGTGATTAAGCCATTGGGGTAAATGAGCATTATGCAGATAACAGGGGGAAATAGCAGGCAAGCAAAGGTAGTGTAGCGGTTACAGTGCCAGATTAGGATCTGGGAAATCCAGGTTCGAATCCCCACCTTTGCCATGGAAGCTTGCTGGGTGGCCTTGGGCCAATCATGCACTCTCAGCCTAACCTACCTCACAGGGGTTGTTGTGAGGATCAAATGAAGGGATGAAGAATGATGCAAGCCATTCTGGATCCCCATTGTGGTGGAGGGCAGGTTATAAAAAATAAAGAAAAATAAAGACCAATAAAAAAGTATGATCTGTAGATACCATATGTCGTATGTAACTACATCTAGCATTGGACTGATGACATGGAAAGATAGTGTAATATATATGTTGCCCTGCTTGTGGGGAGGGTGGGGTATAAGTGAAATAAAATAAATAAAATAAATAAATATGTGCATGGAAGCTCTAACATGCTCCATGGTACCAGTGCACTAAGATAACACTACTGACCATCTATGATTTGATAGCCATTCGAGGAAACTGTGGGAATTGTTGTTCTGTGAGGTGGTGGGTTAGAGAATTATCAGTACCATCACCAAACAGAAATCCCCAGATTCTTGTGAGGGACCTATGACAGCTCAAGTGGCAAATAACCAATCCAAGTCCGCAGTGCACATATCCTGTATGAATGTAAATGCTCATGTCAACAGGACTTTATTTTTTGCTGTGCTAGGAAACATCTTCCAATTCATAAATGCTACTATTCTTACTAAACATTACATAATCTCAAAGAATGTTAAATATTGGCTGCACATCCTTTCTTCTGGTTCGAATGGTTCCCTGCCACTCCCTTTCCCAAGATTTTTTTTAAAAAAGTTTAAATGGTGTATTGCATAATAACATGAAAGTTTTCATTTAACAGTAAAAGGCTACCGAATACTGACAATATTTCAAATTAATGCATGCCAAAAGCCCGCAAAAAAGAACCACGTTAGAATCCTGAGGCATACATGTACATCCAAAAATGTGGATGTAAAATGTTGCAACTGGTATTTGTCAAAATTATAAACATTAATAAATTTTCTTGATATGATTTTGTAGACGCTGAGCTGCAGATGCGAAGGTCTGTAGTTCAGCATTTCTTGACCCGAGTTGCCACGTAACGGAGTGAGCTCCCGTCTCTGGCCCCAGCTCCTGCCAACCTAGCAGTTCGAAAGCAAGAAATTGCAAGTAGATAAATAGGTACCACTTCAGTGGGAAGATAACAGTGTTCCGTGTGCCTTGGCATTTAGTCATGCCAGCCACATGACCACGGAAACATCTTTGTACAGCGTTGGCTCTTCGGCTTGGAAACGGAAATGAGCACTACTACCTAGAGTTAGATTCGACTAGCTTTCGAGCAAGGGAAACCTTTACCTCATCATATCACAGAGATAGATTGAATAAAAGAAGCCGTGGCCTTCAGTTTGTGAGACCTGAGCAATAACAGGACATTTTGGAGGTCATTAATCCATTGGGTTGCCGTAAGTCAGAGGTGACTTGATTGCACATGACACACATTGTTATCACCACTCAGCCATTTTTCTTCTTTAGCCTTGCCTCATAGTACAGGTGGTTCCATTCCATGGTTATTTTTGGTTGCCTTTTTCAGCAATTCCCCCAGTTCTTCAGTATCATTTTTAAGAGCCACTGACCAGAACAAAGGAGAAAGATGGATGTATCAATATTTTAGGTAAATTAAACATACTCTCCACAGTATTCCAAATGCACCATGGACTTATACAGGACATTAACTATACTATAGCCATTTCATTCTTAATTCCATGATGATTCCTAGAATAGAATTTGCCTTTTAAAAAAATCATTGCTGCACACTGCGGCAATATTTTCAGTGAATTCTTCACCGTAGGTCTCTCATTGCCATCATCGAGGACAATGGATTGGCTTTTTGTCCCAATGAACATCACTTTGCCCTTCTTCACATTGCATGCCATCTGCCATTTTGTTGCCCACTCATCCAGTTTGGACTGGTCCTTTCGGAACGTCTTACAACCCTGTTGTCTTTTTACCGTCCCAAACAAATTGCTGCCATCCATAGACTTCACTGCTCACCACAGGTTCAGGGTATTTATGAATAATTCTGCCTTTATTCCCATTGTTATCGATGCGACCCCAGATGAACACATGAATATGCATTCTACTCAGTCTGACCATCGGTCTTTCAAGGTCACTGTTCTCTACCCTGACTGGCAGCAGTTATCCAGGGTCCCAGGCAAGAATCATTCACATCACCTACTTCCTCATCTAGGGACCATCGACATGCCAAGCAGATGATCTACCACTAGGGTTGCCAACCTCCAGGTGGTGACTGGAGATCTCCTGGTGTAACAAGTTATGCCCAAGCAACAGAGATCAGTTCACTTGGAGAAAAGGGCCACTATAGAAAGTGGACTCTATGGCATTATACCCTGTTGAAGTCCCACCCCTTTCCAAACCCTGCAGTCCTCAGCCGCTAAACCCCAAATCTCCAGGTATTTCCCAACCTGGATTTGGCACCTCTATGTACCACTGAGCCACGGCCTCCTCCCTTATTGATCCCTTGAGTGCATTAGAGTACCAGCTGTGCATTTGTCACATGTGCAAATTCTATCCCTTTGGCTTCATTCACTTCCACATTCATAATTTGCATTACAAGAATTGTATGCCTGTGAAAACCAACAGAGCCAGGAATCCCATAGGAACATTACAACACTTGTGGAGGGGATTTTTTTCCTCTAATTAATTGTGGCCCAGTTAAGGTTTGCACTAATCAGAAGTGAACTTGGGACATGTTAATAAAAAAACTTGAGAACTATTTTTCATAATCTAATATATTGTATTATTAAGAGTGTGGCATTTCCCGGATCGCTTTAATGAATTATCCTGCCCATAGGCTAGGCAATAATATCAGTAATACCAAATGGCTAAAACCCAATGGACCCTGCTCTCCTCACTTTTTGCAAATGCGATTCAGTCTCTGCTTCTGAACTATTACTATGTGGAAATCATGATCAGATGCTTTACACAAATTGCAAAGCAGAGATTCCCTCACCCCTTCACTTTTCCTCCCCTCGATCCATTGGCAATATCCAGGCCCATAGCCAAGATTTTTAAAGTGAAGGGGGCATTTAAATTCCTTAGGGGCCACTGGCTAATCAAATTAAAGGAATACCTGGCTCCTTCCCTGCACCTGCCGCTGTTTGGGGGCCCTGGCCTGCATGGGAAGTCATGGGGCCTTGCCAGTAAGTCAGCGGGCCTAGCCCCGAGATGCCCCAATGTAGCTACGGGCCTGGCAATATCATTGATGACCGAGTTTCAGAGGGTAGCCATACTGGTCTGCAGTAGAACAGCTAGATTTGAGTCCAGTGGCACCTTAGAGACCAATAAGATTTTGGAGGAAGAAGCTTTTGAGAGTCAGAGCTCTCTCTCTGGCAGAAGCTGAGTGAATGAACTCTTGTTCAGCCATCTTGCCTTGTGATCTCCTGTTGTAAGAACTTGAGTTCATGGGTGAATTCAGAACAATGGACCCCTTCCCAGGGCTGAGCAGGGACATGGGATTCTTACCTCACTGGTGGTGGAAAGTGCTGTCAAGTCACAACTGACTTATGGCAACCCTGTTCGGTTTTCAAGGAAGAGACACTTAGAGGACAGCAATGGTTCACCATCAAGCCTGGTTTCCCTGTGTCCCCACCCCCCATAACACTCAAAGGTGGTGGAGGAGGAGGAGATTGGATTTATACCCCGCCCTTCACTTGGAGTCTCAGAGCGGCTTACGCACTCCTTTCCCTTCCCCTCCCCACAACAGACACCCTCTGAGGTAGGTGGGGCTGAGAGAGCTCTGACAGAAACTGCTCTTTCAGGAACAGCTGTGCCAGAGCTTGTGATTGACCCAAGGTCACATCAGCAGGTACAAGTGGAGGAGTGGGGAATCAAACCCGGACTCCCAGATTAGAGTTTGCACACTTAACCACTACACCAAACTGGCATCTGATTAGATTCGATATGCTGATTTATTGTTTTAAACTTTTAAATTGAATATACATATTTATTGTATTCATCTGATTGTATTTATAAATTGTTATCCGCCCTGTGCCCCAAATGGGTCAGGGTGGTATATAAATCAAATAGATCATCATCATCATCATCATCGAGGTGGTTTGTCATTGCCTGCCTCCCTGTCATTACCCTGGTATTCCTTGGAGGTCTCCCATCTAAATAATAATAGTTGTTGTTGTTAGCCATTCAGTCGTGTCCGACTCTTGGCGATTCTATGGGCCAGCTCTCTCCACGTTTTCTGATCTTGTACTGTTTCTTTGAGTCGTCCCATGCTCAGGCTGGTGTCGACTCTTATGGTGTCTAGCCACCGGGTTCCTTGGCGGCCCGGTTTCCTTTTACCACTAAACCAAGCATAATTGGTTTTTTCTAGTGAGTTCTTCCACGTAACATGGCCAAAATAAGTCAGTGGCATTTTTATGATTTCTCCTTCCAATGGCTTGTCCGGTTTTATACACTCCAATATTTTCTTGTTTGTCACCTTTGCCATCCAAGGAATGCACAGAAGCCTTCTCCAGCACCACAGTTCGAATGAGTCAATTTTCCTCCTGTCTTGCTTCTTCATGGGCTGAGTTCAGACTGGCAGTTTGCCCCGATATAGGCACATTTCAGAAATGTTCCACAACCGGATTAAAGGGGCTGTTCACACAGGCCATCTGCCCAGTGTTCCCCAGCCATACTCAACCCATCTCAGAACACTTTCCTCCTAAGTTTAAAAGATAGCAGGTGAAAGTGGTATCAAACCCTGGAAAGTGCGATTATCCCATGTCCATCCCACACCAACAAAGTGTGAATGCCAAAACCCACATTTTTCTTGTGCGCATAAATGCATATCTCCAGATTACCAAAAAGAAAGCCGCGCCTTACAGCCGTGCCTCCGGGCCAACAGTGTGAATGCTCCTTTGTGCCTCCTCTCGGTATGCTCCTGCATCAGTCACTGCAGTGTGAACGGGAAAACACGGAACAGTTTGTTCCGGGTCTTTTTTGCCACGACTCCCTCCCGCTTCAAACTGCCAGTCTGAACTCCGCCATGGTCCAAATTTTGCAGCCATAGGTTGCTATGGGGAACACAATAGCACAGACTAATCTGCATTTGGTTGCTAGGCTGATGTTAGCTTCTGAGATCTGAAACGTTCAGGCTATCTGGGTTATTCAGGTCAGGACCTTATATCAATACAGGTGCTAATTGTCTGCACCTAAGCAGTTCACCTCTGCTCCAAATTAGCTGATTACAATGTGCATTGAACCTTTGCATCCTCAGTTCCTTCTTTCAACACCACTCCCACCTTGTAACTGGAATATAAGGACTTAGAGGGTGTGTTCAGATGCACCGTTTCAGACGGCATAAACTGCTCCAGTTGGAACCGGAGCAGTTTGATCTGGAAGAAACGCGATCACACTCACCTCCTGACTGCGCAACACATCGCGATATGCCCGTTCACACATCAGCGGGTTTTTGTTGTTGTTGTTGTTTTACATTTTGTGCATGCACATAGGCAGCCATCCACAGAGTTGAGATCTTTGCACAGGCGCAGAACACCCCATCCCGAAAAGTGTGCCCTGAAGTGAAGACATCCCTTTAAATTTTTACTCTGAAACTGGCCTCTGTGAGGTCCCAGACTCGTCTAAAGCCTTACACTAGGCACATGATGATGATGATGATGATGATGATGATGATGATGATGATGATGATGATGATGATGATGATGATGATGAACGGCAGGGTGAAGCTTCACCCAAGCACACATCGCCTACTAAAAAAAAAATGGTGGCCGAAAAGCGGAAGCCTCGGTCTTCCGAACGGAAGTGGCTAGACACCAGTGGAGAGCGATCAGACGGGGATAATGTGGCTGGAACCGGTGCACTCAGGATACCACCACTTGGGGATCTAGTAACAGAATACAACAGTTTAAAGGCTGTTTGCAGTAGTTAGGGATGGAAGGCAGATCCTCGCTGTGTGATCGCCCGTAAGTACACCGATTCTAACCGGCATCTATACCGGCTTAAATGCCCGTCTGAACGCACCCAGAGATCTCCATTCTGACTTGTACCTGGCAAACGAACTCTGACTCTTGAAAGCTTATACCCCCCAAATCTTCTTGGTTTCTAAGATGCTACTAGAACTTAATCTAACTGTTTGTTGACAAAAAATATTGATAAAATAGTGGATAAGAGGAGGAAAAGGAGGAGGAGGAGGAGGAGAGATTGGATTTATATCCCACCCTTCACTCGGAGTCTCAGAGCGACTTACAAACTCCTTTCCCTTCCCCTCCCCACAACAGACACCCTGTGAGGTCGGTGGAGCAGAGAGAGCTCTTTTGAGAACTGCTCTTTCAGAACAGCTCTGACACAACTATGGCTTGCCCAAGGTCATCCAGCAGCTGCAAGTGGAGAAGTGGGGGATCAAACCCAGTTCTCTCCGATTAGAGTCCACGCACTTAACCAGTACAGCAAAAGACATCAAATAGTCCCATCAAATAGTTAAGGTGGAAAATGATTTAGGCGGGTATAGCCCTTATAAAGGAAAAATGGTTGTTAAAATCCTAATTCTCCAAATTTGTGTGAGGTTTTGGTGGCTAATTTGGCTGTGAGAAGATAATCTTTACATACCAAAACCCAGGCTAAGGAGAACATAACTTTGGATTAATTTATTTATATTTATTTATTTATATATTTAATTTATAGCCCGCCCTCCCCACC
>NW_015166479.1:295949-309433 GCF_001447785.1 Gekko japonicus | reverse complement strand
GCAGGGCCCGGATCTCCTCCGGGAGCTCATTCCATCAGGTAGGAGCCGCCACCGAAAAAGCCCTGGCCCTGGTAGCGGCCAGCCTGGCCTCCTTCGAGCCTGGCATTGCCAGAAGGTGTTGCGACCCTGACCGTAGTGCCCGTGGGGGAACATATGGGGAATGGTGGTCCCTTAGGTATGCTGGATGGTGGTGTTTAATCCATACATTGGATCCAACCAACTTTTCTGCTGCTGAAACAGGGAGATAGGGTCCCTTTTGACCACTGAAAAAGGCTATGCTGGAGATCATGGGACCTGCAGAGGGAAAAACCACATGAGGGCCTATTCTTCTGTGAGAATACTGAGAATGGCAGGCAAGCTTATCAAAAAAGATACTTGGGCACCATTACCAGTCTTCCCTTGCAATGCATATAGTTTCAGAGGGTGGCCATGTTGAGTCTGCAGTTGGACACCTCGATTCATGTCCAGCAACACCTTAGAGACCCACAACATATTCGACAGTCCAAGCTTATATAATAAAAAGCAGTCATCTCATGAAAAGAGCTTTGGTTCCTGAAAGCTTATACCCTGAAAATCTTTTTGGTTTCCAAGGTACTTCTGGGCTTGAATCTTGCAATATATCTGCCAGGAATATGTGAGATGTGTTCTAGGGTTCAGTCTTCCATTGCTAAAGAGGAATTATAAAAATGTCTTGCATGGATTGTGTATATGCTTTGAATGAAGCTGATGGGCAGCAGGTTCAGGATGGACAAAAGGAAATACTATGTTACACAAAGACTGATTAAAATGTGGAATTAGCTGCCAGAGGATGTAGTGATGGCCACAGGAATAAAGAGCTTTAAAGGGGAATTAGATAGATTCATGAAGGATAAGTCTATCAATGGCTACTAGCCATGGTGATTCAGGGGAACCTCCACATTTGGAGACACTAAGCCTCTAAATCTCAGAGGCAGGAGGCCACATCAGGGGAAGGCCTCGGCCTCTATGTCCTGTTTATTTGGCCCTCCAGAGGAACTGATTGGCCACTGTGAGAGAGAGGATGCTGGACTAGATGGACCACTGGTCTGATCCAGCAGGGCTGTTTTTATGTTCTTATATTTTTATGAAAAGTGGCTAATAAATATTTTAAATAGAATAAATAAAAATGTTTTGGAAGATCTGGCTCTGGTTCCACCCCCCATGTGGTTTTGTTGTTGTTGTTTATCTTGTTAGTGGACTGGTACAGTGTTTCAATATGTTTGTAACTTCTTGTTGCTCTGCTAATTGCCTTGAATGTCAAAAAAAGATATGTCAGAGAAAATATTTTTAAAAATCTTTTAAAAGACAGGGGATTGGGATGTGTTGAAACTGAACTGTGCAGTGGATACTTTATTTTGTAAATGGAACATTGCCTCTGGGGGGAAAAATTAGGCTACTCTCTTATATTTCGTTGTTCATTGATACATTAGATTGCCTTTATTCCATTGTTCTTTAATTGTATAGTCCAGTGTTATTGCATAATTTATTATATGTAATATTATATGTATGTATATTTGGTACATTATTTTATAATTCTGTAATCCACCTGGACTCAAAATGAGAGTGGTGAATGGTACATGGTGCAAAATATAGATGTAGATAATACATAAAGTAGACGTTCCAGTGCTCGCTGCATTTTCCTAGTTCAGGGCTGATCATCCTGAGCTATCAAAAAGAAGTATCAGAACGAAGTTATCACTGGCCTATTCGAGAAATCTCTGTGTGGGGCCACCAACACACAATCGAAAAATGTGTGAGATAACTTTTCAATTGCACCAGCTCCACAAGGGCACAATTTGTCCAAATAGGCTACTCCTCAGAATTTACCCAACAAAATAGTAGAGGGGAAAGTACTTAACCTGGCCAAGAGAAAAGCCCTTCTATTTTTAGGAAGGTCAATCGATAAAAAACAGAATGGAAGAGTAGAAGAAGGTGTAGTGTCAAAAAATAGCAGAGTGTACTCTACGGGCCCTAGCAAGGGATGACTGGTGAGTTTAAGGCCTCTAATGTTCTATCTGGGGAAAGTCTAGTGGCCTGAAGGCCAACAACTACAGTTGACATTAGCTCAGATTTTTGAACAATGTAGGGTTACAGAACAATGTAATCTGTTACAGACAGTTTTCTCATTTTACTCATGGTGGTATGGGTTGGGGGTTACAACCCTGATACCTTTGCTACTAAACAGCTTCATAGCATTTTTAATTTGTACAATGTTAAGCAATTTTATGTGGTGTTACCCTTAGATTAGGTCATGTGGAGTTACTATGTGGAGTTGAACAATATATAGAGTATATAAAGAAGAAGAGATTTGATTTATACCCCACCTTTCACTACCTGAAGGAGTCTCTGTGTGGCTTACAATCTCCTTTCGCTTCCCCTCCCCACAACAGACACCCTGTGAAGTAGGTGGGGCTGAGCGAGCTCTTTCAAGAACTGCTCATGAGAGAACAGCTCTGAAAAAAATTGTAACTGACCCAAGGTCACATCAGCAGGTACATGCAAAGGAGTGGGGAATCAAACCCTGTTCTCCCAGTTTAGAATCCACACTCTTAACCACTACCCCAAACTAGCTCTCTCTCGAACAGAATGGTCACTCTGTCATGCGGCACACTCGGGTCTCGGAACTACTGACCTTCCACAGCCTGCAGTTCAGCATCTTAACCACTTGAGCCACCGCAGCTCCTAGAGGAATAATAGACATCACCTATATTCCTTATGATTATGGTTTCCTTTAATTTGTTTTCCTTTTATTATTTTTTCCCAGCTATTTGTCTTTGAAAAGAAGTGCACTAGCAGGTGTTTCCATTAACTTAAGTTACTCTGGTACTTGTCTTAATTTGTTGTGCTTTTCATTGTACGCACAGCTGAGATTATGATAACGGAGGTACTAATGGCAAAGTCCCAGCAGCTCAGACTGCTGTGACCTGTAACAGTAATTTTTAAACTAAACTGTCGAATTTATACTACATGCCAAGACTTGTTTAAAACAAAAGCAATTGTCTTCAATGAAATTTACAGCCAAATAGGTTATTTTTAAAAATGACATTATGCAATATCTCTTATGTGCTCTCTATTTACACAGATGTGCAGGAAACATATATGAGCCACAAAATATTGTCCTTTGTTTATTAAGCTGTGATTTTACAATTCAGATGTCTTGATGAAAAGGAATCACACACCAAAAAATGTAGCTGTTATTGCTGCTGATAGTCAGGTCTTGGAGGTGGGTTATTTTTTTTTAACCGGTATTTTTTAGTTCGGGTCTATTGGACCCAAAAAAATAGTGATTCTCCAAAAAAATCCTGGATCCAAATGCCAGTATATCGGATCCAAAACTTTTTGGAAATCCCCTCCAATAGATCCAAACTGAAAAAATGCCAGTAAAAATATACCAGCCTGATCCTGGTGCTGGTTTGCCTTCTCCTGAAGCCCAGTTTAAACCAAGCTGCAGAAGAAGGCAGTGCAGAGCTATGCCAAGTTGCGGAAGAAGGCAGTGCAGAGCTATGCCAAACTGTGAAAGGAGGCAGTGCAGAGCTATGCCAGCGGGGAGCGATTGGTGTCCTGTGGGCACAACCAATCCCAACTAGACTGCCCTCTCCTGTCACCCAGTATAAACTGGGCAGCAGGAGACAGCAGGACAGTTCTGCACCTGCAGGGAGCGATGGGCTCCCTACAGGCACAGCCACTCCAGCTGATTCTCAGGCTGACTTTTGCAGTCCCTTTACAGTTTAAAGGGGACTGCGTAAGCCTGCCTGACCAACAGCTGAGAGGCGGGAGCAATCGGCTCCCATCTCTCCTCTGTTTTCAGATTTACCTGAAATTCCCGAACATATCTGCAATTTTCATGGGATTTCCCCCCCCCAGTTTTCCTGAGAAAACCCAGATACATTTGGGAAGTTGAAATATGTCCCCCCAAAAACAAATAAGGTATTTTTCAGGTATATTTTTGTCTTGGGTAGATCTGAAAGGCTGAAGGAGCTGGTTATGTTTAGTCCGAAGTGGAGATGACTGAGAGGTAATGTGATAACCATCTTCAAGTACTTGAAGGGATTTTATATAGGGGATGGTGCAGAGTTGTTTTCTGTCGCCCCAGAAGGTTGGACCAGAAACAATGGGTTGGAATTAAATCCAAAGAGTTTTCGGTTAAACATTAGGGAAAACCTCCGGACAGAGAGAGTTCAGTGGAACAGGTTTCCTGGGAGGTGGTGGGCTCTCCTTCTCTGGAGGTCTTTAAGCAGAGGTTAGATAGCCATCTGACAGCAATGCTGATCCTGTGAACTTAGGCAGATCATGAGAGGGAGGGCAGGAAGGGTTGCCTCAGTGCTTAGTTCTCGTGGCCCTTTCTTACATGCCCATGGAAATGCTGAACGCTTTGACTCTGAAAAGTCCATACCCCCAAAACCTTGTCAGTCTCTAAGGTGCTATTGGACTCAAATCCAGCTGTTCCTCCAGGTTGTCGAGAAAGAATGGCATGGAAACATTCCTTCTGGCTGTGGAGGAAAGACTGCTTGCAAAACAGATTGATATCCACTGGCACCTGAATTTGAGCTCTATTGATTTCCAAAGTGGAGATTAACTTCTCTTGTTCTAGGTTGCCATAGAGTGGGACACCTCAACAACAGAGTCAAGCCTGGGCAAATGGAACATCATCCTATAAGAGAACACATACCAATCCAAAGTCTAAAAACATATCTAAAAGCAATTGTAAAGACACATCACTCGAGCATAAAGCTATTTTATGAATTCAGACCCTTGCAGAAAGAACCAAGGGAGTGATGAAATGAATGAACCCCAGATGCATGGAAAATGGACAGGTTCATTCGATCTTAAAAGGTAAAGGTTTCCTTGCTCGAAAGCCAGTCGAATCTGACTCTAGGGTTGCGGTGCTCATCTCCGTTTCAAAGCCGAAGAGCCAGCGCTGTCCGAAGACGTTTCCGTGGTCATGTGGCTGGCATGACTAAACACCGAGGCGCACGGAACGCTGTCACCTTCCCACCGAAGTGGTACCTATTTATCTACTTGCAATTTCTTGCTTTCGAACTGTTAGGTTGGCAGGAGCTGGAACTAGAGACGAGAGCTCACTCCGTCATGCGGCACCCTGGTCTCGAATCACTATTAAAATGTTGCAGGGGGACAGCTGTTCAGCTCCCTGGTACTTGTAATACAATTTATAACAATTTCCTTATCTCCCATGATGTTTTACTACAGGAAACTACTGAGGGAGTTTGTCCAGAGATTTGAAGTGCCCTCAGTATTCATATAATATGCTACTTTACTGGGTGAGATGGTGTATCCCCTGAATGATTGTCTGAAAGCGGTAATGGACTGAAATGAGGACCAATAAACTGAAGCTCAGTCCAAGTAAGACTAAATCAGGGCTCTTTTTGTAGCAGGAACTCCTTTGCATATTAGGTGACACACCCCTAATGTAGCCAGTCCTCCAAGAGCTTACAGAGCTCTTCTTACAGGGGCTACTGTAAGCTCTTGGAGGATTGGCTACATTAGGGGTGTGTCGCCTCATATGCAAAGGAGTTCCTGCTACAAAAAGAGCCCTGGCATCATATATTCATTGACAGCATAGTCAGTCAGGGATCATGGGATTAGCCTGAGTGGGATGGGATTGTATTCCTCCCAAAAGAACTGATTCACAGCTTGGGGGTGCTATTAGATACATGATGGCCGACCCGTAATGAAGTGGTTAATTAGAACAAGACGGAGCTTTCAATCACATCACACAATATTCATGGATGTATGAATTTCAGCTCACAAATTAATGCTTCAACGGTGCCCTGGAGGGATATCCGCTCTTCAGACATGGTCACAAATAGGTAGAATTCAAATCCAGTTCAAACAACAAAACATTTTTGCAAAAAATGCCGATTCGAACTTTAATATCTGAACCCTGGTCCAGACTTACGTAAACACTATGCGAACAGTTTGCCCGATGCAAAATGCGTATGTTTGATGAAACCATTAAGGAATGGATTCCTCTGTGGCTCAAATAATCACAGGAAATGGAAGTGTTAGGGAGAAAAAAGTAAAGCGATGTGCCATTTCCGTATATCGCTCAATTTGTGAAATGTCACGTACTGACGACTTCTCCCTGGAGAGAAATGAAATGTGTATATATAAAGCCACCTGCTACTACTACAGTCACAAACGACAAACAAATCATTTGCTTTAGCTCAAGTAGGGCTTCGATGTGTATTTGATGAATCAGTTAATTGAGTTAAATTCTATTGATGAATTAAAAAGATGTCCCTGATTAATTGGGGCTGGAGATTTTCTCTCTCTCTTTTTCAGTTTTAACGGTTTTAATGCGAGTACTTAAAAAAAAAACCCAAAACCATAGATAGCAGGTACTTAGAAGATAATGTTTCCCCTTCTCCTTATCTCTGGAGGAAACATCTCTCCTAAGATAGGGGCTGCGGTGACATTTTGAACATCATCAACATGTATTGGGGGAGTGCCATCTCAGAAGGTAAAGGGGGAAGTGGTGTGCCTCTTCTCAAATGTCACCCACTTGTATGGTGTGCTGGTGCAGAACAAGGTTGTGGAATTCTACTCATCTCAATATTGTAAGGGGCAGGGACAGAGTTTGCCACTCAGTTGCCCCTCCCACCTCAAAACAGAAGTTTAGATTTCATAAATGCGAGTACTTAAATACGTTTCAAGTCCGAGTTGCAGAATGACAGCAAAATGTCATAGCCCTAGGTCTCTGTTATTTTAAAATTCATAGAGTCTTTTGTTTTTTTTAGTAGAACTGATTTATTCTAAGGATAGTATTCCCCATTATTATGCCTGGATGTGAAAGTTGAACAAGGAATAAAGCGGACAAGAAGAAAGTTGATTCATTTGAAATGTGGTGTCGGAGGAGAGTTTTATGGATACTGTGGACTGCTAAACACACACACACACCCCAAAAATAAGTGGTTTCTAGATCAATCGAGCCTGAACTCTCTCTAAAAGCTAAAACTGAGGCTATTGTACTTTGGTTATATCATGAACAAAGATTCACTGGAAAAGACAGTAATGCTAGGGAAAGCTGAAGGCAGCAGGAAAAGAGGAAGACCCAGCATGAAATGGATTGACTCAATCAAGGAAGCCACGACCTTCAGCTTGCAAGACCTGAGTGAGACTGTCAGGCCCATAGCTACAGTGGGGCATCTTGGGGCTAGGCCCCCTGACTTACTGGCAAGGGCCCCTGAATTACTGGCAAGGCCCCAAGGTCAACAGTGGGAGGGCTTCTAATGTCCTGGCCCCACTGGTGGACCTCCTGATGGCACTGGTATTTCTGGCCACTGTGTGATACAGAGTGTTGGGCTGGATGGGCCTTTGGCCTGATCCAATATTGGCGTCTCTTATGTTCTTAATTCCCATCCTGCCCAGGGCCCCCGAACAGGGAAGGAGCCAGGTATTCCTTTAATTTGATTAGCTAATGACCCCCCCTAAGAAATTTAAAGTCCCCCCAACTAAAAAAAATCCTGGCTACGGGCCTGGAGTCTATTTATGATAGAACATTTTGGAGAACATTAATCCATAGGGTCGCCATAACACAGAAGCATCTTGATGGCACTGAACACACGCGTTGTCTGCTTCTATGTCTTCACAAGGTGAAGAGAATCAGCTAACTTGTCAACTGCAAGCAGCCCTGAAATAGCGAGTGTACTCAGCAACTTAGTACTGATAGTGTCTTGAGCCATTTTTTAGAAAGAGAGAATGCTTGCAAGAATGTGTTAAGAGCTGTAGTTGGCTAAAGATGAGACACCACAATCTGGCCATGTTGTTTTACTCCAGTATGGCATGCAGGATGTGCTTGAACCTCTGTGTGTAGTCAGCCTCTCCCTGCCCCCAGCCAGCAAAGCCCTATATGGTCAGGGACTTACATACCTAAGGGATCGCCTTTCCCCACATGTTCCCCAGAGAACACTACGATTGGCGTCCCAAAGCCATCTGGCCCTTCTGGGCCGTAAAGAAGCCGGGCTGGCTGTGATGAGGGCCAGGGCCTTCTCAGTGGTGGCTCTGTACTGGTAGAATGAGCTGTGGAATACACCAGGGCCCTGTGGGACCTCTTACAGTTCTGCAGGGCCTATAAAATGGAGCTCTTCCACCAGGCCTTCGATTAGGGAGCCGCCCCTTCCAACACTGAGGCCTGGCCCCCAATACCAATACCAACACCAACTTAAACATTGTTATCAACAGCCTGGTAAAACCCAGACTACGATGGTAGCTGACTATTTTGGGTGCTATGAATGCTGCCATTACATATGAACTGTACTAGTACTTTATGATACGTTTTATTATTATACTGTCGTGGTTTTATTTAATTCTGTGTTTTAGTTGTTTCAACATATTGTGTGTAAGCCGCCCTGAGTCTGCCTTGACAGGGAGGGCAAGATACAAATCAAATCAAGTAAATAAATAAGGGGGAAAAAGCAGAGGTGGACAGAGCCAATGAGCCTGGCAAATGTAACATCAACAAGGAACATCTGGAACTAAGCAAGAAGTGGACACACCCATGTTTGAAGTCTAAGGAGATGGAGAAAGTGAAAAGAAGGGCCAATTAGATTTACGTCATTCAAAATATTGAATAGGTGGTATATGACACCAGCAGTTCTACATAAAATAAACCCAAAGATTCCAAATAAATGCTGGGAAAACTGTGGTGCTATAGCAGACTTTGTGCATTGCTGGTGGTCCTGCCCACAAATAAAAGGCTACTGGGTGCTGATAATTCAACAAATTGTACTAGTAACAGAAATAAATGTACCTTGCACTCTAGATTCCATCTTTCTGGAGACATGACGTACGTCTGTAAGTAGAAAAAGCTCAGAAACATTAGTGTCGACTTTACTGATGTTGGCAAATATAACGATAGCACAAAAATGGAAACAAAAATATGTTCCCACGTTAACATGCTGGCAAAAGAAGATCTGGGAATGCTTTATTCATGGGCGCACCTCATATAATTCTTCAGCTGTGCAGTCAGAAAAGTACCAAAAGTGGTTTCAGGCGGTATGGCTTTCTATCATTAGTTATCTAGAAAACAGTGAGACAATCCCCAATCCCAAAAAAAACCCCGTTATACAAAAAGTTGTTGTTCTTTTAACTGTTCTTTGTTTGATGCATGCTTTAAGTGGTTGTATTAGGTGCATTTTTTATTGATTTTTTTATATACACTACAAATAACTAACAGAAAAAAGGGGATAGGGGACTACATATACGGGAGAAAGCAAAGAACCCACTACTGACTAAAAACCCAAGATAGATCTTCCAAATGACTTTTTCTTCAAAATCCAGAGTCTTTCATTGCTGTACTACTAATGAACCGTGTCAATCTTTTAGCGCTTTTACCCTCCCCTTTCATATTTTCTTGCCCAATACCGTGCCCCCCCCCATCCTCCCCCTCGAACCAAATCCTCCCCCTAGAACCAAAGTTCTCAAAGGCACAATTCAGAGTCCTTCAGCCTTTACTTCTTTTTCTCTCTCTTCCGTAACTTGTAGGGACTTTTCAGGGCTGCTGCCCCTTTTTCCGATAAAGAGTCCTCACCAGATGAACCAGTTTTCAGCTCACCACTGGACCTATCGTCCTCTTCTTTTTTCCCGTCCTCTGACCTTCCCAGCTGCTCGTTTAGGAACTCTTTAGCCTTAAGAAAAGAGTCTGACTTTCTTCTCCTTGATCTTGAATGTTACTCCTTCTGGAAACAGCCATTTATATCCAATTGAGTTTGTTTGGAGGAAGCACACAATTTCTTTATATTTCTTCCTGCGTTGTCTCACTTCAAATGGAATATCCTTTAGCGTTCTGACCTCATTCTCCCCCACCTTCAGTGGGGTCCCAGAAACTGCTTTCAGGATAGCATCCCTGACATGCCTCTTCGAGAATCTTACCAC
The DNA here is from genome assembly GCF_001447785.1 of Gekko japonicus. Lineage (NCBI taxonomy): Eukaryota > Metazoa > Chordata > Lepidosauria > Squamata > Gekkonidae > Gekko > Gekko japonicus. Next base: position 299,521 of record NW_015166479.1, on the reverse strand, counting down.
TATTTCCCCAGGCAGATTGTTCTTCTTTATATATCCTGAATATGACCTATAGGCCACATCCATGTCATTGAGCAATAAATCCGCTTTTATCTCTGTCACTGGGGCAAGTAAATCACTCATAAGTTCTTTAAGATTCTCCCCTCTATTTTCTGGCACTCCCTGGAAGCGAAGGACCATATTGGCTTTATCCATTTGGACTTGTAGCATCTGATCTTCCAAAGAATCAGTTTTCTTCTCCAAATTTTTCACTTTCTTCCTCACTTTCTGCGTTGTCACTGCCATTTCCTTTACTTTTTCTGCATCCTGCTTCATTACTTGGATCAAGTCCGTTATTTGTGTTTGCTGGGCAGTGATGTTTGTTGTAACAGTTGAGAGCTGTTTTTGCTGCGCTGTGATGTTTGCCGTCACTGCCATCATCTGTTCTTTAAACACATTGAGCTGTTCCAGCAGAGGGCGCATGACTTCAGTCATAGCCTTCGTAGTCTCCCTGGTCGTTTCTGGTCTCGGGGACTCTGGTTTCGCTTTTAAAAGTCTCTCTTTGTCCTTGTCCCTCTTACCTGCCATCTTTTCTCCGCTTGTTTACTTTTCGCAAAAGTTAAAGAGTCTCTGAATATGCGCTTATCTGTATCGCTCGATGGGTGAGTACGTTTGGGCAATCGCATTTTCACTTTTTCCCGCTCCCCTCCCTTTTCGCTTCTCAGTTCGTGTGCATGAGAGGCATCCCTCCCCCGCCCGCTTTACTCTCACCGCATTGGAAGGGGAGCGTCTTTCTGTTTAAAATTCAATTCTGGGTTGACTCATATTCATAGCTGGTCTTGCGACCCCTTTTCCTAATTCGTTTTTTGCACTCAATCTCCCAAGCTTGTCCCGGCCGGCTTCACTTTTACCATTCGGTCTCTCAGCTGAACGGACCACCGGAGCGAGAGGGAGCCTCAATTCCCTGGCATTCCGCCATGGAAGCGGCTACCCTCTCCAAGCTCCTTGGCCAGGCGCCCTCCCCCAGGCTCCTGGGGGGGTCTACAAGCCTGCTCGCCCCCTCCGTTCGCTGGAGCACGGAAACACCCCCGGAGCATCTGGGAGGTGAGTTCGTGTTCGTGCCGCCATCAACCGGAAGTCCCGTATTAGGTGCATTTGTAAAGGTTATTTTATTCCTTTGAGCTACCAGGGGGGAAACTGTTTAAGCGAGCTGGTAACTGTTCTTTGTGTCAAATATTGTTGTAATTATGTGGTTAAAAAAATGAGTGAAAATTTTAAAAAATTTAAAAAAGATAGAGAAGGGCCAGAGACACCGTGATGCCGTCAGCCCTACAAAAATGGGGAGACCGGATGGTCAAGAGGAGAGTTCCATTTTTCATCCTCACTAGAGCTCCCTGCTTGAGCAGTCCTTGCACCAACAAGGTTTGGCCATCCATGGTGAGTGTCAAGTGAATGGGGTCAGCCTAGGATGCATAAACATTTTAAAGAAAACCTTTATTTGCTTTTGAGGATCCTTGCCTGGGACTCTCCGTCACTGTTCTAGGGCCTAATCAGCCCCGGGGTAATGGGAAAAGTGGCCATGGGTGCAGGTTTGTACCTGACAAGCATACCGTGTCTCAGAAGGCTTGTTAGAACATTTAGATCGCACGCTACAGGATTTGCAAAGAAATAACGATGGGAGAAGTCACCATTGTACTGGGGACGTCTGATAAACCTTTCCACTAGGAACTAAAGGTGATGAGTTGATTGTTTGCATCAAATCCCCATCCATTTGGAGCAGTTTCTAATTGAATTCCACTGCTGTGCATAAGAATGTAAGATGAGGCACGATGGTTCAGACCAAGGGCCCATCAAGCCCAGCACTCTGTTCGCACAGTGGCCAACCAGCTGCCTTTAAAAACCCCACAACAGAATGACTGCAACAGCATCCTCCCACCCAGGAACATAGCTATGGTGGGGCATTCTGGGGCTCCGCCCCCTCAAATGTAAAGTGTTTCCCACAACAGCTGCTGCCCCTCTCTCCCCTCCCTTCCCCTCTCTCCCCTCCCTCCCCTTCCTTCTTCTCCTGTGACATTAAAATAGCCCTCCAGCTGATCGGTGGGAGCAGGTGACCTGCCAATCAGCTGGAGGGCCCTTTAATTCTTGCAGGAAGGGAGGGAGGGGGGGCAGCTGCATTGGCAGCCCCCACTTGGGGAAAAAACATTTAAAGGGTTCCCTTTAATCACTGCTTGGAGTTCAGGGAAAGTGTCCAGCTGCCCCCTCCCTCCCCCCTTGCCCTGCTGCACCACAAAATTGCCTCATGCCTTTCCATCCCAAATTTTCTGGCTATGGGGCTGTTCCCCAGCAACTGATATAAACAGGGAGTAGACATCCACCATGGCTAGTAGCTGCATGCTATATGCTTTTACATTTAGGGTTTCCATAAATTGTAGGCATATAATAGATCCTAATGCCTCTTTTGGTTTATCCTGTGGAGTTTATCAGGGAAGAGCCCCTGTAAGATAATATTTCAAGAGCAGTGAACTATGCAGTTCACAAGCAGAGTGAACTGGGGTGGAACCCGGGTGGATAATAAAAGGAGACATTAATTTGCTTTATAACCAACACGTTGCTTCTCAGATTTGGCAGATTCTAGATACGGGCAGTTCAGACCTCACTATGCCAAAGCAAACAAGGAATTCAAGTTATATACTAGTCAACAAAAGCCAGCTGGGGGATATCACACCTACTTGAAAGCTATATTTTGGACTTGGGAAGGAAGTCACAGTGTGAGTTTTGTAGCTGGCTATCAAGGATCTTGATGAGTGGGGTGATACCACTCTAGGACTAGCAACTCCTGTTGGTGTGCCTACGCTTTCCATCTGGTCAGTCAGTAGATATGGAAATCTATATACTTGTGAAGTCAAAACAAGTTTTGGATACTCTTTTTAGAGGCAATAAGGTATCCGAATAAAGCATAGAACGTGTCAATTCTGCAGACTATATTGTTGTTTCCCCATTCTTCTCTCCTCCCCTCGGACGACAATCAAATAACCCATGGGGTGAACACAGCTGGCAAACTTCAAAGCTTGACTGAGGGACAAACTAGATGATATTGTGTCCCTGAGTCCACCACAGGGACACAGCACCATTTCAAAACACCATAGGAGCCCGATTGTGGCAGGGATCATGGAGTGAGGGGATGAGAAGATCCCGCCCTCCTCCCCATAGTCTTTTCAAGAGCTGAAACAGCCATGCAGCCTGTAATGTATTCAGAAGCTGCCATGAATACGTTAAGATGTAATGTGAAACATCTCATTGGGAAGCAATGTTAAGCTTCGTCTTGAACAGGGATTGAAGTCCAAGACTAATGCGACCAATCAGGTTCAAATGTATATAAGCGGAAAGATTCTGATTGGTCCTTATTCGCTCAACCTGATAGGTTGATAACTGTATAGTAGGCGTGGCTACATTAGCCCGGAATGTTTAAATACCGAGCAGCTGCAATGGAAAAGCTGTTCGGGCTATCAGAAGTTGTACCGTGTTAGAGAAGTGATCGTCGAGCTGAAATAAACCTGAGTTTTGCTGAAATCACTCTCTGACTATTTTGTTAAGCA
>NW_015166479.1:262537-294782 GCF_001447785.1 Gekko japonicus | reverse complement strand
TGTAGTGCTGATGAAGCTGGCCAGTTCCACTGATAACCAAATGTCCATATGGCAGGAAATTCCAGCTCAGGAACAAAGCAGGTGATGGGTAGTACGTGACTACAAGCAGCTTTGTCATGGGGGCTGCTTCTTCCTAGAGTTGTTGTTTCATTGCTCACAATAATGGAGGTTTGTGCTTCTTCACCAAGCTGGGCAACTGTGTAGCTGAAACCTTATTTACATGTAAGGTATGTGCAGGCACCTTCTATGTGTGGCATCACAACAGGTGACCTAAAGTGTACAGCTTTCTGAGCCTATGTGTGTGTGCACAGTCCATTGTGTGTAGCAATAAGCAGTCCATAAAGCAAATATCAGGCTTATTCTCTAACACAATGTTGTATATGAATGAGAATAGTCTGTAAATGACATATGTGATTAGTGTATGTTTATAAAGTCTGCATGTGAATACTGGGTGTGACAGTTAATAAGGGATTAAATAGGAATGAACATAGAGAATGTCCCAAAAAGGGAACAAAATTACAAATCTGTACAGAATTTCAACTGTAAAGAGAACTTCATTTGTAAACAGGTAAAACTGCCACCACCACAAGTATCCACTTCCTTCTCCACACTGGGTGTGTGAAAAGTTGTCCTAGAACTTCCTTTCTGCGCTGATATACTAAAACCTCTTTTAAGGTTAGAGCCAGTTTATTGTTTACAATTGAGTGCTGGTATGGTAGAGTGGTTAGAGTGTTGCACTAGGGTAGGGGTATCGAACTCATTTGTTGTGAGGGCCGATCTGACATAAATGAGACCTTGTTGGGCCAGGCCATGTGTGTCGTAAAATGTAATGCTAGGTAGTGGAGATATAAACTTTATAAATGACACAAACACAAAGGGATTTTTTTACTTAAAATAAAATCATGCTTAAAACATTAGCACTCTTGCAATATTTTGTTTATTTAACAGTGTCTGATAACTGACACCTCTTGCTCTGAATTATTGCATCAAAATGTCTGTGCTGTTGCAGTCTTGAGTATGCTGTTCAGCTGTGTATATCTGTAAGCTGCAAACCTACGATGACGCAGCAGCGGCAGAACTGGAAGAAGAAGCAGAAGACAGCCAGTTCCACTGCGGGCCTGATAGAAGCCCTCCAGGGGCCTGATCTGGCCCCCAGGCCGCATGTTTGACATCCCTGCACAAGGGCCTGAGATGACCGGGTCTGCATCCCTCACTTAACCATGGAAGCCTGACAGGTGACCTTGGGCCTGTCAAAATCTTGCAGCCTAACACATCCTCTCAAGGTTGTTGTTGTGAAGATTAAGTAGAGGAAGGGGGGGACAATGTGATTGTCATTGAAAATGGCTTCCCCGTGGCAAATCCATCTTGTTCTGTCCCTAATCTCTACAAGTCACCTGCTAGATTGGTTCCATTCCAGTTCTGGGTAGACTAGGCAGTTGATCCCAGAGTTTATCTAGTCCCTGGTGGGCTACATGCATCCAGGTGGGTCACAGGTGGCTTTAGCAGGGCCGGTGTAGAGAATCACAATGGGATGGTACCAACCCATGTTTGCAGTATTCAGAGTATTTAGGGGAGGGGCTGTGGCTCAGTGGTAGAGGATCTGTTTAGTATGCAGAAGGCCCCATTTCAATCCCTGGCATCTCCAATTCAAAGGTTGTCAGTGATATGAAAGACCTCTACTGGAAATTCTGGAAAGCCGCTGCCAGTCTGAGTAGACAATACCGACCTGCAGGACCAACAGTCTGGTTTAGTTTAAGGCAGCATCATGTATTCCTTCATTTATTTATTTTATTGGACTTATGAATCGCCCACCTAGCAAGCAGGCTCTGGGCAATTTACAACCTTATAAAAAATTTAAAATACTCAATGAATAAGTAAATTTAATCAACAGTAAATCAATAACTAAAAGCCAATCCAAGATGGTAATATAATAACCCTAGTTTGCCAGCCACACTACTGTCACGCATAGCAGGGCAGAGTACGTGGGGGCCATCGAGGAGAAAGAGAGGGTGCCAGCCTTAACCTCCCGTCGCTGCCCTCAGTTAAAAGCCTGGCGGAGCATCTCTGCCTTACAAGCCCTGCAGAATTGCATCAGATCCCACAGGACCCTGATGTTATTCAGTGAGTTCCACCAGGTCGGGGCAAGGACCAAAAAGGCCCTGGCCCTAGTCAAGGACAACCGGACCTCCCAAGGGCCAGAGATCACCAGCAAGTTGTTATCAGCCAATCTCAGCATTCTCTTGGGGACATATTGGAGGAGGCAGTCCTGAAGGTACGTGGGCCTTGAAAGTCAACACGAACACCTTGAACACTAACACTTTCACGTGACTCATCATGGCACACATGTCCATGTGACTTGCCATGGCAAGAATGGGTATGGCTTCTGACAGCATACCCTTGGTATGGGTTCTGATAGGGTTGCCAAGTCGTTCTTACTCACCGGCGGGGGAGCGTTCCTTCGGTCCAGGAGCTGCTGAGGTAAACGCGCGTGCGCCGCCAGAACGTCACAGGAAGTGCCGTACGACATAGAGCACGTTGGGGGCGTGGCCCCAATCATTGGAGGGAAAACCGTAGAGTTTTCCCTCCAATGATTGGGGCCACGCCCCCAACGTGCTGTATGTCCAATCGTTGGAGGGAAAACCATAGAGTTTTCCCTCCAACGATTGGGGCCATGCCCCCAACGTGCTGTACGTGGTTGTGTCACTTCCTGTGACGCACCCACACTGCGCTTCGGGGGGTGGGGTTCCCCCCGGGGCCCGATTCCGCGGCGGCAGAATTCGGGCCTCCAAAGCGGGGGTTTACCCGCCCCCACTTGGCAGCCCTAGGTTCTGACAGCATTCCCATGGGATCACAACACACTCCGCTTCTTTTTGAGGCTATAAACACCCACCATTGGACACCCAAAGCCTCTAGAACAGCTCTGCCCGATTGGTGTGACTAAATCTACAAGTTCTCTTTGGGGCATTTCACCTTTCTCCTACAGCACTTTCTTCCAATGACAAAAGGATAGAGTGTTGGACGTAAAAAGGCTTGCAGGAAACCGAGAGCTCATCTTTTACATCGGTGAAACTGAAGAGTGCTCACCCAATTAGCAGAGTCTCTGTTCCTCTGCCAAGCAGGCTCTTCATTGTGGATGAGATCCGGTATTCATTATGCATTTCTTTCTCTCTGTGTGCCAAACTGAACATTACTAGATGTAATCAACAGTATTCCAACTTTAGGTGGGGGAATGAAAAGAAATGGAAAGTGGACTTTGGTGGAGACTGAAGGTATGCTGTTTGTGTGTCAGGGGAGCTACCCCTGTTTCCTTCTCTTGCCGTTACCGGCCGTGTGTATAAAACAGAAAGACAGTTTGAAATGCAGTTATACGATGTTTCTGACTCAGTTGATGACCATTCATGGAGACTGATTTACAATTGCATTTCAGCCTTCCTGCACTTTACAATGTGCTTGTGATTTCGATACTAAATTCCAGAGTGATGTGGCTGAAGTCTGGAGGGGAAAAAAAAGTTTCCGCGGCAATTTGAATTGTATATGAAAGCTACAGGAGCTGCTAAATGGCAATGAAGGGAAAATTGCTCGGTTCCTGATAGTGGCAGACTCAAAAGCCTTGGATAATGTTTCCCATAATGATGGTGGGAAGGCAGAAGGGGGGGGGGGAAGTCTCGAGACTGCATTGCAGATATTTGAGGAAGAACAGCTTAAGTGTTAAGAATAAAAAGCAGGTATTCGAGATGTGGATTCAGCAGGAGGAGGAAGCAGTGGAAGGCCAGAGCTATGGATCTAGAACTCAAAGTGGAGTACAAAGCATTAATAGATTCTTTGAGAAAGAAAAAAATGTTGGGGGGTGCACTAATAAGGGGTTACAAGCAATGCTCCCTCCAATCTGTGGAGTCCTGTGAGCAAAGATTCTACTATGTGAGCTACTGGCATTACAGTTGTGAGCAGGTGATTTGGCTGCTGCATGAACTAGTTTGCTCTGGAGCCAACCTTCCTGAGCGAAGGCAAAAATGTGTGAGCTGGAGTCTCAAAAACCTGTGAGCTAGCTCACACTAACTCAGCTTAGAGGGAACACTGGTTACAAGTTCAGTCCCCACTTACCTTCCACAAGGAATTTGACTGACAATGATCTTAAAATTCTATTATCTGATAAGTTCTCAGCAATTACCCTGTCTGTTGCTAAGGATAAGGGCGCATAAGTCTTAATCCCCCTTGTGCTCATTTGGATTGTTATATTTTTTAACTGAGTTCACTATTCTTGAGAAGTTTAAAAATGATCCCCTGTTGGTGTAACTTGATGTAACTTGTTATGATCTATTAATCGTTCTATTAATTTATTTGCTCCATTGCCTTCCTTATTGTTCCTGTGTTATGCCAATAAAGGTCTATGTATATGTATATGTATGCATAAACTAGTTTGCTCTGGAGCCAACCTTCCTGAGCGAAGGCAAAAATGTGTGAGCTGGAGTCTCAAAAACTGTGAGCTAGCTCACACTAACTCAGCTTAGAGGGAACATTGGTTACGAGTTCATTTACTAAGAGAGGTGGATTGGTTGCTGGAAAGGCAGGGTGCGTGGTTTGAGGGTGGGGCCCTGAGAGGGGGCTGCAGTGTCAGCTGCTGTGCTACAGTGCTTTCGCTAATAATTCAGAAGTGACATGGGGAGGTGGATTGGTTGCTGGAAAGGCAGGGTGAGTGGTTTCAGGGTGGGCTCCGGGGGGCTGCAGTGCCAGCTGCTGTGCTACGGTGCTTTCGCTAATAATTCAGAAGTGACATGGGGTAGCTCCAGGAAATCACTGGCAAATCTATGGTTTTACTACATCGCTTCTCATAAAAACCTGGAAGTGACATAGGGTAGCTCTAGGAATCACCAGAAGCTCTATGGTAAAACCATAGGATTCCCAGCGATTCCTGGAGCTACCCTATGTCACTTCCAGGTTGTTGGGGGGGGGGGTTTGCCACAAGTGATGTAGTGCCACACACAACACTGCCATTTTTATTTTTTATTTTCTTCTGCTGCCTCTCGGAGTGGCAACAGGAAACAGGAGCCGGGGGCAGAGACGAAGGGACTTGGCAGCCCTACATGTGCCCAGCTGTGGAACAAGCAGCAAAACACACAACATCTTCTAGCACCACTCTATAGCTGCTATCTTGTGAGTAATTATTAAGCAAGCAGCAAGGCAAAGGTCTTATGGAGACATAGGAAATGATCCAAAGCAGGCATGTTCAGAAGTAAGTCCCATTTTATTCAATGGGGCTTACTCCCAGGAAAATGTTCTCAGGATCGCATACAGACAGACAGACAGGATCGGTTACAAAACGGCATCAGAGATTTGGCAATGAGTATGAATAGAAAAGATCCTCAGCATTAGGACAAAGCTGTAGACAGAGGAGTGACCTAACTATAATTCAGAAAAAAGTGCATAGAAAGCAAGAAAGTGCATCAGCTCACTGCAGAAAGAGACTCTGCAAGGGAAAACGGAGAACTGTTTTTTTTGTGTTTTTTTAAATACTGTCAGGGAAGAACCCTCAAACAAAAAAAAACCCCTGGATATTTAAAGCAACCAGTACTTAGCAGTGCATAGTTCACATACAAGACAGATACAAGAGCACAGGAACGTGTAATCACCAAAAAGGGGAATACAGAGATTAAAGGAACCCGTCAAAGATTAAATACTTTAAAATACTTTAATGGAAGAATAATAGCAGTCTGAGGAGAATCTGTCACACACCGGGGACACCCTTTGGCAAGGCTTTGCACCAGTATGTTAGAGTACAGTCTTAGGCCAAAAACTGCTGAAGAACTTGGTCTTCTTTGGGGGGGGGGGGAAATTAATATAGACAGACAGCTAGAGAGGGAGAAGTGAAATTACTTATTTAGTTTTCTTAAAATCTTTCTACCCTATGTTTCCAATATAGCCCAAGGTTATAGCTCCTAAACATGACCACAGGCCAGATAATGCAATCCAAAACACAAATATCATTGAAAAGATGCAAAGCTCCCCCAAGGAACCAAACCCTACCTAGGCTGTCGGCCAAGAAAATGAAACATCTTTCTGCTTATCAATAATCCCTTGTGCAAAAGTCTGTTGAAAGAGAATGGTCTCACGGGCTTTGAGAAAAGGCAGCAATGGTAGTGGTTTCTTTCCAAATCATTCCACAATACAGACTCAGTAAGTAAGGGGGGGAAGGCCTGTTGCTACAGTGGAGCATCTCAGGGCTAGGCCCCATGACTTCCCATCCAGCCCAGGGCCTCCAAGTGGCAGCAAGTGTGGGGAAGGAGCCGGGTATTCCTGCACAGTTGTTTGGTGCAAAGGGCCGACTACAGTGGTAGTGTGCAGCCAGAGAGTACCTCTCTATTTCCCCCAGAAAGTTCATTTAATGGCCTCGGCCACACGAGCAGGAAAATGCGGGGGGGGGGAGGCGTGGCTGTTTGCCCTGGAGCAAACTAATGCGCGACTGCGCAATCAGGCGTCGGGTTGAGGTCCCGTCGAGCTCCTGTGGTTAGGGAGGAGGTGCTGATCACACGACGTGGCAAAGAAGCAGAGCGTGGCAAACGGGGTTGTGGGTTTTCTAAAAAACTGAAATGTGTGCATGCTCCGTTGGGTGCTTGTGCGCATCCATGGAGACTTGGGGAAAAAAAACCTTTTTGCAAGGGGGGAAGATTTAGGAGCTGAGCATCGCCTGAGTGAAATCAGTTCCCAACAACAGTCATCTGCCAACGATAACCTACTAAGCAACAGTGCTTTACCAAATCTATCTGTTTTTACTTAGTTCTTGTGTGTGTGTATGATATTGTGTGTTTTGCTTAATATTCAGTAAACTAAAGATAATTTTACTCCTGTCTCTGTCTCTTCATTGAAACGTATTGGTGCAGCCCATCGTCCGTAGACACTGACCAAGAATCCCTATTAATAAACTGTTCCAATTGTCTCTCCTAAAGAGCAATTCGGCTAACAACCAGCAACACCTCCACCTCTGATGGTGAATGGTGAACCGCACCAAGAGGTTGAAGAAATCCTGGACTCTAAACTTAAGCATGGTCACGTGTATTATCTGATTAAATGGAAGACCTTTGACCCTTCTAAAAAAGGAATGAATTTGGGTATAATTGCTTGCTTTGTGTGCTTTCCCCTAGTTCTAACACTTTGTCAGACCCCTGGAGAAATCAGTTCCCAACAACAGTCATTCAAAAGAATATAAAGTTTATTGAGACATTGTCAGGATCCAGACTCTTGATGTTCTGTGTTAGAACTAGGGGAAAGCGCACAAAGCAAGCAATTATACCCAAATCAAGCAGGACCCTAATGGCCCGGGGCCAATCACACCTAAGCATGAGGTCCCCTGAAATAATGGCTTATAGTTCCCAGGGGAAAGATGGCACCAGGCTCTGCTGGGGCTCAAGGTTACTTGCCTAGGCCGACTAATATAACAAGAGCAATAGAGAAGAGCATAAAACCAAAAGTAGACATTCTTCACACTCTCCTCTGTCTCCATGGCAACCAAGCCGGAGAAAGTGGGTGCGAGGTTGACATAATTCGATTAGCCATTGACCTCTAAGAAACTTAAATGCCCCCCTGACAAAAAAAAAAAAATCCTGGCTACAAGTAGGGGGGGGGGAGAAAACACTAGTCATAAGCTGAGACGGAATGTCCCATATTCAGAGGGGAGTGACTAAGAGCAGAAACTGCTGTGAGGAGTGCAGCTGGAACAGAGGCTGGATAGAAAATTGATGGTTGGGATAGAGCTGCCCACTCACAGTACTATTTGATTATTTACACCGTTGTCAACCATGTTGTGACATCACTTCCAGGGAGAATCCAGAAGTGATGTGGGATAGCTCTAGGAATTGCAGGAGACTCTGTGGTTTACCATAGATTCTCCCGAGATTCCTAGAGGTACCTCATGTCACTTCTGGATTTTACTCTGGAAGTGACATCACAACATAGCCGACCTTGCTTATTTTCCCATTTCCCTGCCCCAAAAACTCATTGGAAGACAATTAAGTTACATTTACAGATAATTCATGCCATGAAGAATACTGTACAATGTCTTAAGAAATAGATTAGAGGAAAACCTACAGGAGAAATTGTGGTCATACAAATGGAAGAACTGACTGACTGACTGGGTTCACTGATTGCGTTTTCGAAAGGAGAGCTAGGCTAAAATGATGCATAAAACCGAAGGAGAAGAAATGTGCATTTAACAAATAATTAAGGAAGATCGAAGCAGAGCACATGGTCTTCGTGAACCACCAAAGAATAACTAATTTGGATGGAATTTCCATGCATTTTCAGAACTGGGATGGTTTTCTCCACACCGCTGTACTTCCGCCTTCATGGGCCATAATAATGCCAGTATTAAAAATGCTTTTTGATATAACTTAACATTTTTTTTTTCTGTTTTAGGCAAAACGTAATAGATTTTCGTGGGCCCTAAAGTTTCATCCCCCCCCGATGTGACAAAAAATGTAAAACATCCCGAAAATGTCCTTTCCCCCCTCCTCCTAATTTTAAAAGAAATTAAAATATTCCCTTGGCCCCCTAAAAGTATCATAAGCACTAGACCCTGTGCCTACTGTTCCTACTGGATAAGTCCACCCTGGACCTGACCTGGATGGGCCAGGCTATCCCGATCTCATCAGGTCTTGGAAGCTAAGCAGGGTCAGCCCTAGTCAATACTTGGATGGGAGACCACCAGGGAAGTCCAGGGTCACTACTCAGAGGCAATGGCAAACAGCCTCTGAACCTCTCTTGCCTTGAAAAACCCTACAGCCAGTTTGGTGTAGTGGTTAAGTGCGCGGACTCTAATCTGGGAGAACCGGGTTTGATTCCCCACTCCTCCACTTGCACCTGCTGATGTGACCTTGGGTCAGTCACAAGCTCTGGCACCAGCTGCTCTTGAAAAAGAGCAGTTTCTGTCAGAGCTCTGTCAGCCCCACCTACCTCACAGGGTGTCTGTTGTGGGAAGCGGGAGGGAAAGGAGTTTGTAAGCCGCTCTGAGACACCTTTGGGTAGTGAAGGGCGGGGTATAAAGCCAATCTCTTCTTCTTCTTCTTCTTCTTCTTCTTCTTCTTCTTCTTCTTCTTCTACAGGGTTGCCATAAGCCAGCTGCAACCTGACGCCATTTTCTACCACCAGCATTGTATTGTATTGCATCATACAGTTAGGTGGGGCTTAAAATATAAACTTCCTTAGGCCCTGCTTGCCAAGGGGAAAAAGTGGGTTATAAGTATTTAAACATAAAGAGATAAATGCACAAGAGATGAAAAATTAAGGTTTTTGCATGCATGTGAAAATTAGCCTTGTGGGTCAGTTCCAATGTATGCCTTCACATGGAGCATCCCTTTGCATTCCTAGGGGCACTCTGGAAATCACTTCTAGCCTGGGGAGTTCTTGGTTCCCTCCATTGCTTCCTGGTGGTGATCTGTAAAAGTGCAGTCCCTTAGATATGCACTAACACACTTTTGCAAACCACTGGCTGGATGGAAACGTCTTCTTACTGGAGTGGAAGGACCTTTTGTGTGCAATCTCAAAGTCCACTCAAGGTAGCAACTCCACATATTGTGTCTCATGCTGTTCCGGAAGATCTTGTCAACTCTGGGGAACACCTTCACAAGAGCATTGAACAGGGATAATCCTTTTTTTTTTTGGCAAGCAGAACTCATTTGCTTATTTTGGGGGATTTAACCCACTGCTAGGTGCTGGCTGTAGCTGTGAACATGCTGAAACAGATGTTATGCAGCTGCCATCCTAAGTAGAGTTAGAGCCTTCTAAATTTGGGTTAAGCCAGGTTATCCAGGGTGACAAAAATTAGTAGAAGTCTATCTGCTCACTTCCAAAGCAGGAAAAAAGGGCATTCACCTCAATCTGAAGGGCAGGGCATAAATCCAACTCTTCTTCTTCTTCTTCCTCCTCCTCCCCCTCCCCCTCCTCCTCTTCTTCTTCTACTTCTTCTTCTTCCTCCTCCTCCTCCTCTTCTTCCTCCTCCTCATGCCATGTGCCATCTATTTGAGCCACCTATGTATGGTCTGTCAGGGCTTGTCTTTTCCCTTAATATCTCTTGTATTCTGAATCTTTTTAAAAATACCTGTTGTTCTCTTGCAGCTCACAAGCATCAGTATGAAGGGACCTGCTGTACATTAGAGGGCTAGGCTGGATGACCTCTGAATGACTTCCAGGTAGGCAGTTCTGTGATTAATAGCTGATTGTGTCTTTGTATTGAGGGCAGGGCAATTCGTCCTGCAACCAATGAGAGTATTGATTTATAAAGAGCTGACCTATCGATTCCAAGCTGGATCTTGAAATATTTACTGAAGGGGGGAAAGAACTCTTTGATGTGAATGCAGGAATGAATGAGAACAGCCAGATAATTGACTTGGAATGCATTAGAGCAAGTTGGAAGATGCCACTTGGCTTTGATTATTCAAAGTAACTTTCATTGTTATTGTGTGCATTTCCCACTATAGTGGCCTGAAAAGTACCAGAAAGGTCTTGTCAACAGTAACAGGATTTTTATTTTTATTTTTGTTGAAGACACAGGGGGGAAAAGAAAATTTGCTGGTTATTTATGTTCAGGGGGGTAGCCATATTGGTCTGAAGCAATAGCCCAGAAAAATCAGAAAACAACTGTGAGCTGAATATCCTGCAAAACATATACAAAAGGAGACGTCAATAAAGTGAAATGCATATATACTCATATAATCCCTCATAGGAAAATACAGAAGCCAACAAGATCCATCATAGGAAAATACTGAGTCTAAAGTAAATATCCAACAGGCATGATTTGATCCTGTTACATAGACACAGTCTTTACAGGTGCTGACTAGAGCTTAGGAGACCTTGCCCGATGTTGAAGAAACAGAATAGTATTATCAAATAAGGAAATGGAATGAGACTCCCAATGTTCTTTGTTCCTTAGGAAGGACCAGATGTCTGAAACACTGAAAATTACCTAGGAAAAGTGTTGGATATTTACTCTGGACTCTATGGCCAAGTTCAGACTGGCAGTTTGAAGCGGGAGGGAGTCGTTGCAAAAAAGAGCTGGAACAAACTGTTCTGGGGTTTCCCGGTCACACTGCGCGGATTGATGCGGGAGCATACCGGGAGGAGGCACGAGGGAGCATTCACACTGTTGGCCTGGAGGCGCAGCTGTAAGTGGTGTTTTCCCCACGGCAGATGCCAATGCGCATAGGCGCCTAGGTGCCTAGGCGCAGCAGCAAATAGGGCAGGATCTGGCCACTGTGAGCCATAGGCACATTTGACCACATCACTACCCCTCTTCACGGCAATCACCTGCACCTTCCTGGTGCCAGAGTGAGGCTAGGAGGTCAGTCAGCGTAAACAGCTGGCGCACATCATTATTGTGGGCCGTTCCCGGCTTTTAGCGGTTAGCGTTCACACTTCCAGGAAGTGGAATGAAGCGGAATAAATGGGCTCTCCAGGGTTTGCTACCACTTTCACCAGGTATCTTTTAAACCCGGGAGGCAAGTGCTACAAGATGGGTTGAGTATGGGTGGGGAATGCTGGACAGATGTGCCTGTGTGAACGGCCCCTTTAATCCGCTTGTGAAACGTTCCTCACACGCGTCTATATCAGGGCAAACTGCCAGTCTGAATTCGGCCCATATTTTTCGATTATGGATCTTGTTGGCTTCTGTATTTTCCCATGAGGGATTATATGACTATATATGCATTTCACTTTATTGAAGTCTCCTTTTGTATATGTTTTGCGGGATATTCAGCTCACATTTTTTTTCTGATTTTTCTTGGCTATTTCCTACTGTGTGCTGTACTGTTTACGCGCCTATATCGGGGCAAACTGCCAGTCTGAATTCGGCCCATATTTACCTATTATGGATCCTGTTGGCTTCTGTATTTTCCCATGAGGGATCCGGCTTTTAGTGGTTAGCGTTCACACTTTCGGGAAGTGGAATGAAGCGGAATAAATGGGCTCTCCAGGGTTTGCTACCACTTTCACCAGGTATCTTTTAAACCCGGGAGGCAAGTGCTACAAGATGGGTTGAGTATGGGTGGGGAATGCTGGACAGATGTGCCTGTGTGAACGGCCCCTTTAATCCGCTTGTGAAACGTTCCTCACACGCGTCTATATCAGGGCAAACTGCCAGTCTGAATTCGGCCCATATTTTTCGATTATGGATCTTGTTGGCTTCTGTATTTTCCCATGAGGGATTATATGACTATATATGCATTTCACTTTATTGAAGTCTCCTTTTGTATATGTTTTGCGGGATATTCAGCTCACATTTTTTTTCTGATTTTTCTTGGCTATTTCCTACTGTGTGCTGTACTGTTTGTTGTGGTCTGAAGCAATGGAACAAGGTTTGGGTCGAGTGGCACCTTTAAGACCAGCAAAGTTTAAAGGGTTGGAACACTTTCCCTATGAGGAAAGGTTAAAGCGCTTAGGGCTCTTTAGCTTGGAGAAACGACAACTGAGGGGTGACATGATTGAGGTTTATAAGATTATGCATGGGATAGAGCAGGTAGAGAAAGAGGTACTTTTCTCCCTTTCTCACAATACAAGAACTCGTGGGCACTCAGTGAAATTGCTGAGTGGTTGGGTTAGAACAGATAAAAGGAAGTCCCTCTTCACCCAAAGAGTGATTCACACATGGAATTCACTGCCACAGGAAGTGGGGGCGGCTACAAGCATGGATGGCTTCAAATGGGAATTAGATAAGCATATGGAGCAGAGGTCCATCAGTGGCTATTAGCCACAAGGTATAGATAGGGGCTCTGGGGCAAGTGATGCTCTGTCTTCTTGGTGCTTGGGGGGTCAACAGTGGAAGGGCTTCTAATGTCCTGGCCCCACTGGTGGACCTCCTGATGGCACTGGTATTTCTGGCCACTGTGTGATACTGAGTGTTGGGCTGGATGGGCCTTTGGCCTGATCCAACATTGGTGTCTCTTATGTTCTTAACTGTATGTTCTTATGTGTTGCTTAGAAAAAAATAATTGATGCATCATGTGGGTACCTAAGGTACAGGACTATTACGTGATTCAGCATCTGGTCAGCTGATCTTCAGATACCTCACATGATCCTGAGAGCAGACATACAGATGAACGATATAGGGAGGTTACGGTAGGGTTGCCAGGTGTTATGGTAGGGTGTCCCGGGAAGATTCATTCTCACCTACTGCATATATACAAACTGCCACAAAGCATGAACACACACACAAAGCTGCCTTATACTGAATTAGACCATTGGTCCATCAAACTCAGTATTGTCTACTCAGACTGGCAGCAACTCTCCAGGGACTCAGGCTGAGGTCCTTCACAACACCTACTTCCTGGTCCTTTGAACTGGAGATGCCGGGGATTGAACCTGGGACCTTCTGCTTGCCAAGCAGATGTGCTATCGTTGAGCCACGGCCCAAGTCTATTACCTTGACTACCCTTGAACTGCTTTGAATAGGGCCAGTTCCAGGTTTCAGAGGGCCCTGGTCAGAGAATGCTCTGACCAACACCAGGACCCTCATTCATGCCTTCCAGCCCAGGAGGGCCCCCCTTCTTGCTCTGACCAACACCAGGACCCTCATTCATGCCTTCCAGCCCAGCCACATTCCCACCTGCTCATGTGTCCTTCCTTCCCTTGCCCATTCATGATGACATGTCGTTTCCCCAATGGTGCTTGGTGGTGTGTGCAGACAGGAACACCAACACTGTGCATGCCAAAAGTGCTACCACTGTACACCACCTGTTGGTCCTTCCCTGGTGGCATGTGCTTGGGGGACTCTGAAACAGTGGGGCCTGCTAGAAGCCCTGGGCCCTGACAACTGCCCCGCCCCAGGGTATGTTGTTGATGCCAGCCCTGACTGTGAGCTGTTCCAAAAGGTTGTGTGCGCGCTAAAGTCCACTGAAATGATGCACCCTTGTCTGCACAGAAACAGAGTGGACATGAAACGATGTGTGATCTGTGCTTGAAAAGGTCTTTTCAGGGATTCATATATGACCTGAGGGATACATGCCTTCACGGGTGATCGATAAGGTTCTGTAGGCTGACGGCGTAGCCACAGACATTAATGCAAGCTGCAAGACTTAAGTAGCTTATCAAGGAATGACCCGTCAATGCCTCTGTAGCACACGAAGCAATTTATGCATAGAATCCATAAAAGGGAGTTGCTGAGCCAGGTACAAAGCTGCTTAACAGGACATCAGATTAGAACATCAAGGTGATCCAATCAAAGGCTTGACTCAGGCATCAAGGAGAAGGATGACCGTGGTAAGTTCAAGCAACAATCACCTTGGTGTTGAAGTTCACATAAGAAAGCTGGCTAAAGCTGCTGGATGTAAGTTATCAGGCAGGCTTGCAAGGAGATTCCGATGTAGTAACTGGGCACTTGGTAGGAGAGCTTTCTTAAAGTGTGGAACTACTTCGGAAAACAGCAAATATCGTAAGCAAAGACATTGCTGGGAGAAGCTGCATATTATGTTTTCAGACCTGTAAAAGCCAAAACTCGGACCTCAGATTTGTCACTACAATCTGTGATGGTTGGGATGAACCTATTATCTTTCATGATTTATCTTTCATAAATTAAAGGTAAAGGTTTCCGTTGCTTAAAAGCCAGTCGAATCTGACTCTAGGGGGTGGTGCTCATTTCCGTTTCCAAGCCGAAGAGCCAGCGCTGTCCAAAATCTTCTCCGTGGTCATGTGTCTGGCATGCCTAAATGCTGAGGTGCATGGAACACTGTTACCTTCCCGCCAAAGCGGTACCTATTTATCTACTTGTAGTTTCTTGCTTTTGAACTGCTAGGTTGGCAGGAGCTGGGGCCAGAGACGGGAGCTCTCTCCGTCACACAGCACTCGGGTCTCAAACTGCTGAGCTACCGAACTACTGGTCTGCAACTCAGAGTCTTAACCTCTGAGCCACCATGACCCCATTTTTAATAAATTAAGTGTTTTAAAAAAAACGAAAAGAAAAAGAAAAGGTTGGCAAATGTAACTGCAGAAAGGATCCTTCTGGGTTTAAATATTTATTATTTTTAAACACAAGTCAGAGCCTCAATGAGTACTGAAAGCAGTCATATATTTGCATAATTCTACAGATGGGATTTAGTTTCTTTAATCCGTTTCTTGCCACCTTTTCAGGTCCTCCCCCCTTTGAACTGATATGATTTCTCATCCTCTTAATACCAGCTTTGGCTGCATGAGTTTCATGTAGACACTACTCTAGAAGCAGAGCTATCCAATTCGTAGGTGCTGAGGAACAATGCATCTCCTTTCAGCATATAACTCGGTCAGCAAAAAACCAGACCTCTTAGGAGAGCAAGAGCATTTATGCTGGGAGAAGTAGGCGGAACTGAACAAAGAGACTGCCAAATCCAGTTGGCTCTCCAGGAATCTCTCCAATTAATGCAAGGTGGCTCTGGAACCTTACAGCTCTAAGCTGCAGTACCTGCTCAAACCTCTTTGGGAGCTTTCAATTTCTCAAATTTCAGGGCTCTTTTTGTATCAGGAACTCCTTTGCATATTAGGCGACACACCCCTAATGTAGCCAATCCTCCAAGAGTTTACAAAGCTCTTCTTACAAGAGCTACTGTAAGCTCTTGGAGGGTTGGCTACATTAGGGGTTTGTCGCCTAATATGCAAAGGAGTTCCTGATAAGAAAGAGCCATGCAAGTATTTATTTATTGATTGATTTCATTTGATTTCTTGACTGCCCTTCCCTGCTTGTGTGTGGCTCAGAGCAGTTTACAACAATTTAATTCAATGCATTATAAGATCAGACAAAGCCATAAAGCCTCAATATTTAAAACATTCAAAACGTTTAAACATTTCAAAAACATTTTTTTAAAAACAAGATGGCAGTCCCAGAGTTCAGTCATGGGGGAAGGGGAAGGGTGCCAGGCAGATGTAAGGAACCGTCGCCGCAGCGTTCAGTCATGGGGGGGGAAGGGGAAGGGTGCCAGGCAGATGTAAGGAACCATCGCCTGGCCTCCGCCAAAAGCCTGGCGGAACATCTCTGCCTTACATGTCCTGTGAAACTTTAGTAGGTCAGACAGGGCATGGATGTCACTCAGCAAAGAGTTCCACAAGGCTGGGGCCAGGGCGGATATCTTTGGGGCCGGGGACCAAAGCTAGCCACAGTTTAGGTGAACTCTTGAATCTCCCATGTCACCTTCGCCTAGCAACATTCACAACGAATATGGGAACAAGCCATGCTTAGAGTGGCCAACTCCAGCTTGGGGGATTCTTGGAGATGTAGGGAGTGGTACCTGGAAAGATCATAGAGAGCCAGTTTGGTGTGAGAGCCAGTTTGGTGTAGTGGTTAAGTGTGCGGACTCTAATCTGGGAGAACCCGGTTTGATTCCCCACTCCTCCACTTGCACCTGCTGATGTGGCCTTGGGTCAGTCACAGGCTCTGGCACAGCTGTCCTTGAAAAACTAGCCACAGTTTAGGTGAACTCTTGAATCTCCCATGTCACCTTCGCCTAGCAACATTCACAACGAATATGGGAACAAGCCATGCTTAGAGTTGCTAACTCCAGCTTGGGGGATTCTGGGAGATGTAGGGAGTGGTGCCTGGAAAGATCATAGTGTGAAGAGGTTTGGAGCTCAGCAGGGGTGTCATTCCATAGAGTCTGCCCAGCGAGGACACCATTCCTTTCTGGGGGACTGATCATGGTAGTCTAGAAATCAGTCATGATTCCAGGAGAACGGCGGTTGACAACATTTGCCATGCCACCAAAGGGTAACATCAGAAAGTACACGGAACACTGCAGCTTTGATTTCAGTGGGCCTGGAGTGAAGTAATACCACATAGATGGTTAGATGTCCGTATTATAAGGTGGCGCATAATAAAATCACTCCACTGACTGAACAAATTCCGGGTCTTTCCGAAAAAGCTAGACTCGAGTTTCTTCTATCTGATAGAAACCCCAAAATTACCCACCAAGTAGCCAGTTTCTGTATGGTGATACTCAGATCACGGAAACTCTAAGGTAGCTAGTTAGATGTAGCTGTTTGATATTAGATTAAATTTTAATTTGCTTTTAATGTGTCACTGATGCATCTTATTTATTTATTTTTGTTTATTTATTAAATTTCTACCCCGCCCTCCCGCCGAAGCGGCTCAGGGCGGCTTACAAACCATTTAAAACCAACATACAGTTAAAACCGACAATTACAAAATATAAAATACAATTCCATAAAATCCCAGCTAATACATCCTGTGATAAAGTGCTAGTGCGACACCACCGGCATAGTCAGTTCTTATTGAAACGCTTGGCGGAATAGCTCCGTTTTAACTGCTCTACGGAACTGCTTGAGGCCCTGTAGAGCTCTGATCTCCTGAGGGAGCTCGTTCCACAGCATTGGCAGCACCAGGGAGAACGCCCTGGTCCTAGTTACCGCTAACCTAGCATCCCTAGCCCCGGGGGGGGGGGTCCAGACGGTTTTGCGATCCCGATCTAAAAATCTTGGAATATTGTAAAGGTGTACTTCTTTTTTTATGTCTGGTCTAAGGACTGTAGAAATAAATTGAAATTGAAATACCACATAGCGTTGTACTGTTAGATTGTGAATGTTTTAGATACATACAGAGGGAAAAGGGATTTTAACTGATTAATGTGCATTAAAATAAAAATAAATAAATGAACAATATGTTGGGACTTCACTCCCAAACAAAGGCAGGACCCTGAACACCTAATGTTAATGCTAGACTGCTAAGTAGTATTGGTGGGGCACTTCAGTATGAATGGCTCCTGTACCTCACTAGTAATGTTTGAAAAGGGGGAAAAGATGATGCGGTTACTCATTTCACTGGTATCTCACAAAGGAAGCTTTGACTTCTATACACCAAAAATCTTGCTGTTCCACCATGGATCAATATGGCTATCCTCTGGAACTTGTTTCACCAATGTTGCCAGACTCTGGGGGGGGGGGTGGCACATTGGAGAAGGAGTTATCTAAATCATCCATCTGCACCATGAGATCTCCTTCTGTCAAAAATTACTGGTACACCAGAAGTACCAGGTCACTCGGTAGGAGTCATTGTGTCCAATTAAGAACAGCAAGATTCATAACGTTTCGTAATCCTAAATGTTCCCACAATGTTTGGGATTTGTGTAGGGACTTGTGACAACATGGTTTTCTACCAGCATGAGTAACATACTACATAAACCATGCCAGGTCGTTTGAACCGTGCACCACTGGTGTTGTATGTGAAATATCGCTAGAAGAACCACCTGGGTAGAAGCTTCTACAAAGGTCCCAATGAACATGGTCAATGCCATGTTAGCTGAAGTGACCATATCTGTCAGAGAATGAGCCCTTAATCATGCTTCTAAAACTATTTTAAGCGATGTCTTTGGCAAGCAGATGCAAACCGATTTCCATAGTGCTTGATTTAGAGGAGGGATGTTGTTATTTAACAGTGTATTTTAGTCTTACAAGAAATCTTGTCAAGGTTCCAACCCCTTTGTGCCACAGGCATTAAACTGCAACAGCAATCTGCCCATATATAGTTGGAGAATGTGCATGTAAACATGATAGATTGCCGTCCAAGTCTACTGGCTGAATGATCACACATCCCGTAATAGCAGGCATCTTTCTGTATTAAGTTTCCATTCCTCTATTTACTTAAAGACCATTTTTGGACATGAAGCATCCTGCACATTTGCATTCGTTCATTTTAGGGAGGGTACGATAGCACCTGGCTCTATGGTATTGATTATTTTGCGGCCGCATCTCACAGTCCTTTCTGTATTGGACGTCCTTGAGACTATATGCTGAAATCCAATTGCCCTACCTTACCCTTTCACCCCTACTTGCTGATCTTAGTTATTGTGTGGATGAGGCCTGTGAAATAGCTGGCTCCCCATGGGGAGTGCTGATAATAGAAATTAAACAAACATTGGTACTGAAGCGAGCCTACAGATTCAATGTCAGTGACAGCAAATTGTGTACCGCTCCAATGTTCTTTCGCTCTTGAGTGTCTTCTCTAGTCTAATATGAATTTGGTCTTCAGTGTGTTAAAAATAGTATCCTCTGTCTAGCTTTCGACTAAGCCAACAATCATGATGTTAGCTTTGTCCCAGGATTCTATGCAGTATGTGTGGCGATGTACGGATCCTTCAGCAAATACCTCCTTTGCCTGCTCTTGGTTTTGTGGAGATGCCAGAAAGACCTACAGATGCAAGAGCAAATATAGCGTCTAACAAATCTCCACACCCCCACCCCCACCCCAAAAAAAAGAGGAATAGAACACTACATTGGCTAAGAAACTTATCTGTGAATCAGGAAAACACACATCTTGCACTGTGGATTAATCTTGGACTTGGACCCTTTGGTAATTTCTTCCGATGGAAGGAATTTCTGTCTGCAAAGTGGAACTTCTTTCTGCCTGTGGAGTGGGACTCCCTCCCCCAACAATGCAGCTCAAAATGCTAGCCCTGGAGAATAGAGCCCCCCCCCCCCACTGGAACAGATACTGATGGATATAGGACATATTATCTGTTTGCTGTATGAATTATCCTACTTTCACTGTATTATTTTTTACTGGTACAATACAATTTTTCTGCATTGTATCTGCTTTCTTTATAATGTCTAGTATTCAGTGCTTGTGTCAGATTTCTGTAATCCTAGTTCTAGTAGGTAATAGGGTTGCACTGTACAAAAGGGTTCACAAACTTATCTGGATAAAGAATTGAGACTGTGATCTATACTATACTGTGAGCTATACATATAGCTTATTCTAAGTAGGATCTTATTATGCAATTTCTGTAGTGCTCACTGTGTCATGTTAATACTTATGCTATGCTTCTGTTTCTTTCTGGTGGTTCCAGACTAGGGATGGGCACAAACCTCATTTTTGCAGTTTGTGGTTTGCGGTTCATGGCTGAGCCATGAACCAAACCATGAATCAAACTGAAACAGGAGGTTGGTTCATTAACCAAACTGGTTCATATTGATTCATGACCCCTGCTTTCTGCTCCCCACCGCTTTTTGAGGGGAGCAGAAAGCAGGGGGTTAAGTGGCAATGAACCATTCAAACCCCTGATTTCTGCTCTTCATGAGCTGCCATGAACCACCACAAACTGCCATAAAATTCAAGTAAGTTCATGGTGGCTGTTCAATTTGCGAACATCGCTTCGCAACCACGAACTGACCAACATCTTTCATGAACTTTCATTCACAAACCCGTTCATGCCCATCCCTATTCCAGAGTTCTAAAATCCTAATGCACCGGTTATTGAATGTCCTATTGTGTTGACTGTACCGACTCACTCTGTATAATCCTCCTTGAGAAAGGCAGACTATAAATAATGTCAATAAAACAAATAAATTGCTTATTAGGTGTCTCATCCTATTGATTTCATGGGCTTACACTGTGTAATTTGCCTTGAATCTTAGTGAGAAAGGTGAACTATAAATATAGCAAATGACAAATAATGATAAACAATGAGAGGAAGTTGGAGATCTACAGGAGGAGGGAGTAATCGGCAAAAATGGCTCCCTCTTTCATCCACATAAATTCTCCAAGGATTCTAAGTCATCCATTGTCCTCAGAGAAGCTCTACTCTTTCACCGTCAGCACCCAGATATATCCCAACTGAACCAGCTTGTGTGTGTGTAAAGTGCTGTTAGTCACAGCCGGCTTGTGGTGATCCCACAGAGTTTTCAACATTCGCCATTGCCTGACTCTGTGTAGGAACCTTACACTCCCTTGGTGGCCTCCCATCCAAATACTAACCAGGCCCTCCCCTGCTTAACTTCCATAATCTGATGGGATCAGGCTAGCCCAAGCTATCTGAATCAGGGCTTGAACCACCTTACAGGACTAGTATAAAGCTTGTTGAGATGCAGATGGACTTTGAACATCCTGAAGTACACAATTTAACTTTTCCATTTCTCAGCATGACTTGATTAAGTTTGTTTTAATCAGTAGTTATGGTTTGTGGGTGAATGGAACTCTGGGATATTTCTCTCTCACAAGCAAATTGACCTTGTAGCCTGAATGCAGGAGGAGGAGGAGGAGATTGGATTTATACCCCACCCTTCTCTACCCAAAGGAGTCTCAGAGCGAAGAAGAGAGAAGATAAGAGATTGGATTTATGCCCCGCCCTTCACTACCTAAAGGTGTCTCAGAGCAGCTTACAAACTCCTTCCCCTTCCCCTCCCCACAACAGACACCCTGTGAGGTAGGTGGGGCTGAGAGAGCTCTTGACAGAAACGGGTCTTTTTTCAAGAACAGCTCTTATCAGAACTACGGCTTGCTCAAGGTCATCCAGCCAGGTGCAAGTGGAGGAGTGGGGAATCAAACCCGGTTCTCCCAGATTAGAGTCCACGCACTTAACCACTACACCAAACTGGCTTACATTCCCTTTTCCTTCCATTCCCCACAACAGGCACCCTATGAGGTAGGTGGGGCTCAGAGAGCTCTCTCAAGAACTGCCCTTGAGAGAACAGCTCTGAAAGAACTTTTGACTGACCCAGGGTCACACGTGCAGCTGCATGTGGATGAATAGGGAACCAAACCCGGTTCTCCCAGATTAGTTCGTGCCCCTAACCGCTACACCAAACTGGCTCCAAACAATCCAGGACTCTTTGAGTTTCAGGGGGAAAGTTTCATGGAAAAGAACTCTCAGCCCCTGAACGAAGGCAATCAAACAAAAACAAAACTCCCAGTGAGGGACCACCCCAGGTCACAGAAATGAAAAACAGGAAGTAGCTGAGACCTTGGAGAGCCTCTGCCAGTCTCAGTAGATGATACTGACCTTGATGGACGAAGGATCCAATTCAATGTATGGCAGCTTCACTGTCTATGTGTGACATTTTAAAAAAACAAAAAACGAACCATACAGATGATAGAATAAACCTTTTAAATGTTATGAGAGCAAGACAGACGTTAGGCACCTGCATTCGTCTCCAACTTTGTTTCGAAGTTGGAACACATTCAATGATCAAGGGTTGACACATGAAAAGAATTGGTTGGAAACAGAATTTTAAAAATAGAGAGAATTTCTTTGCATCCCTTAAGTAACAAGGAGTGGAATTTTTTTCATATGCCCTCACTCAAACCCATAAACAATTCCTTACCTCGCCAGCATCTTCTCTCTTAGGCATCTTGGCACCTGAGTTTCTTCGCAATCTTAAATATGTGAGTGATTTGTGAGAGACAAGGATACATATCCCCGCCCCCCATCAAGTCCTTTCGCCTGATGTGCTGAAATAGAACTGCTGATTCTGCTTTCAAGGTTGTGGAAGACAATGACGCTCAAGGAAACGGGAGTTGTTTATTGTGCTGGAAAGCTTCTATGCCATTTACTTATTATATAAGCCTTCATCATCGGTAGGTTTCAAATGGCTTTCGTCGGTTAGATGGCAGCAGTCAGTGAAAGAAGGCTACAATGTGTATAGGGAGGGGATTTTTCTTTAATAATATGGGGTTGTTTTTTTTGCCAGAATGCCACCTGTGCAATCTCTTTAATTCCCAGTTTATTTCTAACTCTGGCCTTTCTTCAACAACAGAAAAATGTTTCATAAATCCAAATGCTACACATAGCGAATCACTCTCAAGATCTTTCCATCAAAATAATCCAAATCCAAACATACACATTTCTTTAAATCAGTACCCTAGGGGGGAAATGGATTCTTACTGTACAAATAGTGTACAACTTATTAGCTTCAGATCCTTGCAGATCCAGCATGCCAGAGGCAGTGTGGTATAGTGGTTAGAGTGTTGGCTTAGGACCTGTGTTTAAATCCCCACTCAGCAGTGAAGCACAGTTGAAGACCTGTTCTCAATCACCTTCTCTCACTTCTCATAGGGTTCTTGTGCAGACAACACGGTGGAGGGGAGAGAGCCACAGAATTCCCTGGAGGAAGAGGGGGATAAAAGTGTATAGTTGGGTAAATAAGTCTACATTTCTCAAAAGCTGGATCTTAATGTCACAAACAAAAAAGAGGGAGATCCAGGTAACTACCAACCTATGAGTTTGACATCTATACCTGGGAAAGTTTTAGAATAAATCATCAAAAGGCAGTACTTGAGCATTTAGAAAGAATGGCTGTGATTACTAAGAGCCAGCATGTCAGACTAACCTTATCTCTTTTTTCAAGAAAGTTGCTACCTTTCTGGATCAGGGGAATGCTATAGACATAGGTTATCTTGATTGCAGTAAGGCTTTTGATAAGGTTCCACATAATATTCTTGTTGACAAGTTGGTATAATGTGGTTCAGATCTATCTGTAACTGGTTGACAGATTGCACCCAAAGAGTACTTCTTGGAGAGGAGTGACAAGTGGAGTGCCTCGGGGATCTGTCCTGGGATCTATTCTGTTCAACATCTTTATAAATGATTTGGATGAAGGGATAGAGGGAATGCTTATTTAATTTTGTGATGATACTCAATTGGGAGGGGTAGGAAATATGGTAGAAGACAGAGTCAGGATACAGGATGGTTTCGATAGTCTGGGAAACTGGGGTAAAATAAATAAAATGAATTTCAACAGAGATAAATGTAAAGTTCTGCATTTAGGTAGGAAAAATCAAATGCATAAGTATATAGGAAGACTTGTCTTTCTTATGGCTACTAAATTATTTACATACATTTTTAAAATAATGAATGAAACCATGGTATCAAGAGAACCACATGGGCAGAAGACCATACATAGACCATGATCTTTAAAAGGGGGGACTTTTGAGGTTTAACATACCTCTTGGGAATTATAAGAACATAAGAAAAGCCCTTCTGGGTCAGACCAATAGCACATCTAGTCCAACATCTTGTCTCACACAGTAGACAACCAGTTCCTCTGGATGACCAACAACACAACATAGAGGCTCTGGGATTCAGAGGATTAGTGCCTCTGAATGTGGAGGATCTCCTCAGTCACCATGGCTAGTAGCCACTGATAGACATATCCCCCCCCCCGTGAATCTTTCTAATCCCCTCTTAAAGCTATTTATTCCTTTGGCCATCACTACACCCTCTGGTAGCAAATTCCAGATTTTAATCACTCTTTTTGTAAGGCAGTATTTCCTTTTGTCCATCCTGAACATACTTCCCATCAGTTTCATTGGATGTAAATTTCATGGGGGGGAGATCTGAGAAGCAGTTTATGGATGTGTGAGCCTCATAGGATTGGGGCAAACATTTTTATTGACCAACTTAATTTTGATAATATAATGTTTTAGTAGAGTGATGAAATGGGAGAGAAAAAGAATACTTGTAACACCTGCCTTTTCAAAAAGTCATTACTATGGGGGGCATGCTCTGAGATAACCCGTTGGGGAAATGGACAGCTGTTCAGGAGCTCTGCATTAAACACACTTCCCTTAAAAGTGAAACAAGATTTAAGTTTCACTTCCAAAGCCTGGGAAGTCGATTCCATTCATTCCTTCTCCTGCCCAATAATTTCTCGCTTGCTTCTCCGCTTTTGTGACAATTTCAATAAAACTTGCCTGTCACAATCAATACTGGGCTTTTGCACTGTAAACTTTTGCTGGGGGGAAAAAACTTTCGTTGTGCATTGCAGTTCAGAGATTAGCACTTGACTTCATGAACAGCCAAGAACACAGAGCAACACGTCAAGGTAGCTGCAGCCTTACCCGTGTTTTTGCTGTTGAGAAACATCCATTTCCTTTTGTGAACTGTGGTGGCTTTCAGTTTATAGCTGTGAAGTTGTGCCATGGTGACAATAAGTATGGGATCCACTTGAAACCTCTTTAGTAGCATCCAAGGTACCCAAAGCATTAGGGTTGCCAGCCTCCAGGTGGCAACTGGAGATCTCCCACTATTACAATTGATTTCCAGAAGACCACGATCAGTTGGAGAAAATGGCTGCTTTGGAGGGTGGACTGTATGACATTATACACCAATGAAGTCCCCCCCTCCCTAAATGCCACCCTCCCTAGGGTCCACCTCCAATATCACCAGGTATTTCCCAACCTGGAGCTGATAACCCAACAAAGCAATCAAATTTGAAAGCCCCCAGAGCTCAATGAGTTTCCAAAGAAGTTTACTGAGAAATAATTTTGACCCAAATGACTCCAGTCCTCTAACCCGAAGGCATCTAGATTGACATCTGTTTGGTATACAATTATATGTGCATGTCATCAATCAGTCGATTAAATGCAGATGATAAATCTATTAAAAGCCAGCAAAGATTGCATTGAATAACTCAACAATAGGGAGATCCAGATGTGATTTAGGTTAGATCTTTGCTTAGAGGACGCAAAAGTGATGCTAAGCTCCAGAGCTGAGCACTGAAAAGAGATTAATAGTGCAACTCTAAGGAGAGTTACACCTTTCTAAATCCATTGATTTCAACAGGCTTACAAGGCTGTAACTCTTCCACGGATTGCATTGTAAATGTTCTGCAGGACCACAGCACCTCCCAAAAGAACATTTTGAAGGTGAACTGTAGTCAGTTGAACATAAAAAAGAGAGAGAAGGGTCAGTGTAATAAGCATCCACTTTATCGAATCCTATCGGTTATTCCGGTTCGTCTTCCACTACTGATGCAACTTCATTATCAGATTGAAAGACCTCTTTATATGCGGGAGTATTTATATAGCTGTCAGTCTCTGGTCCGTCTCCAAGCTACCTTTCCATTCTCTCCAAGCCTAATCCTTTTATCTCTCTTCAGGTTCATTATATCAGGAAACTATCTGTGAAGTTTGGAGAAGGCTAGCTGAAGTTCTTAGAGGATGGGGATTCTGCATCTCCATATGATGTGTGGTACTTCCTTACTGGTGGATTAACTATTGCTACTGTTGAGTTTCAAACATCCTGTTCTCCATCATATTTCTGTGGTGTAGCCAAGAGTATCTCTAATTTACAGGTGTCACACAGCAGATGCCTATCTCTGTTTGGAAACGAGCCAAATGGAGCAGATGGGGTAGATGAACCAATGGTCAATATAAGGCAGCTTCATATGCTGTGCCCTGTATCTCCCCAAGTGTCTGGCAGAGATGCTGTGACGGAGCCCTGTATCTCCCCAAGTGTCTGGCAGATTTTTCACACCAAATCTTCAGTTCCCCTCAGTGACTGAGTTGTCATACAGTAACGTCTATATCTTCTCTATTGATATAAACTTGAAACTGTCCCAACCCTTTGTTTAGATATTGGTTTAGGCTTCAGACCCAGTACAGGAACTTGAGGGCAAGACAGGAGCTGTCCTGTTTTATAAACCCTTGAGAAATAGCATTTGAGGCAAATTAACTTTCAAAAACAGAATAATGATTTTATTAGGCAGGAAATGTATGTATAATAGGAATAGTCAAGGTTTTAAGATTGCTGAGGTAAAAAACTTTCTAATATAT
The DNA here is from genome assembly GCF_001447785.1 of Gekko japonicus. Lineage (NCBI taxonomy): Eukaryota > Metazoa > Chordata > Lepidosauria > Squamata > Gekkonidae > Gekko > Gekko japonicus. Next base: position 268,495 of record NW_015166479.1, on the reverse strand, counting down.
ACAGAGTTGAATTCTTAGAACATTCAAGAGAGTGTATTTGTAGCTTTGTTTCAAGGTTTGAAGAACAGCAGCAAGCAGCCAGGCCAAATTGAATCATTTATTTATTTATTTATTTATTTCAATTTATACCCTGCCCTCCCTCCCAAGGCAGGCTCATGCAATTCAGAGTCTTTTCATCTCCTGTCGGCTTTCCCCCAATATTCAGTTTAAAAACTGCTCTGCCACCTTTTTGATTTTAAGCGCCAGCAGCCTAGTTCCTTCTCGGGACAAGTGGAGACCGTCTCGCCTGTACAGCTCCCTCTTGTTCCAAAAAGCATCCCAGTGCCTAACAAACTTGAACCCTTCCCCCCTACACCATCGTCTCATCCACGCATTGAGACTCCTGATCTGTGCCTGTCTCTCCAGCCCTGTGCATGGAACAGGTAGCACTTCTGAGAAGGCTATCTTGGAGGTCCTGGACCTGAGTTTCCTGCCCAGCAGCCTAAATTTCTCCTCCAGGACCTCATGACTGCATTTCCCCACATCATTGGTGCCGACATGCACCACGACCACTGGCTCCTCCCCAGCACTATCTACCAGCCTATCTCAGACTTCACCACAGAATCTCCAGGAATTTGGAGCAGGCAATCCTATTCCCAGTCCTGATTCCACCCCCCTGCTATTTAGTCATCCATACTACAGGGGAGATCCTTCCCCATCCGAGTGCTCCAGTTCTGCTTTTGCTTCCCTCCCTCCATCTCTCTGGCTGTCTTTTATTGTCATGCAGTGGGGCCTGGAGTAGATCCCTGAGGAGACCATTTCAAAAAATGGGAGAGATTCAACCCTCACCAAGCTTTTTTTAAAAAACCTTTTTTGTAATTTTCTGCAGCCACAGGGAGTCCCCTGAGTCTATAGGAAAACCTGTTGGGTGAGAGTGTGCCCCCATCTGCAGAAATAAGTATCTCTACTCAGAGGCAACTGTTGAGGATTAGATATATAGATAGATGACCAGCTAGGATATCCAAACCTTTGAGATCCTTTGTCTCTTATAAATTTACTGTTAACTTTCTTTGGAATTGCTCAGATATAATTCTCAAATTTTATCAGGACCAGAATTCATTGGAAGCATCAGGATCCACTTTGATAAAAGGCAGCAGTCATTTGTCTTTAGTAAGAACAGGGGTCTTTTAGTAGAAAAAGAGGGGCAGGAGCTCATTAGCATAACATTAGCATAACTCATTAGCATATGTCACACCCCCTGAAATCACCTGAAGTGTGTCAGAAGGCACCACTGGGCTGTTTTGGATTGCTAGCTGTGGGGGGGAATGTGTAGATTTGTCCTCACAGAGAAGGGAGAGCTTGTACCAGAATAAAGCTTGGTCTTAAAGGTGCCACTGCACTGTTTTGGACCGGGGGGCCGGGGGGGGGGCTCTGCAGCTTACTTGGCTGCTTCTTGCTCTGACTGAGGGCTGCTGGGAGCAGGGGGTAGGGCTTGTTGCATGTGCCTGCCCCCTGGGCTCTTTACTGCCGGAGCTCCGCTCCTGTGCGCTCCTGCAGGAAATGAACCCTGAGTAAGAAACACAGAAGGATATGCAGCACACTACAAAAGAGGCACAGAACAAGTGTGGGTGGAGACATGTTACACTCTGGCTCAGCATCCTGCCAAAAATCACATCCCCTTGTTTGACCTCCTCTCTTCTCTCCCATATTCCTCTCTATGCTATGCATGACTGGGAGCTTTTCTGCATGTCCTATTTAATTGATTGTATGTCCATAAATGATTTGGATAAGGAGGGAATGTTTATTAAATTTGCAGATTATACTAAATCAGGAGGGGTAGCAAATACGGTAGAAGACAGGATCAGGATACAGGGGGATCTTGAGAGGCTAAAACAAATAAAATAAATTTCAATGGAGATAAATGTAAAGTTCTGCAATAAAGTAGGAGAAACTGAACACATAATTATAGGATGGGGGAGACTTGTCTTGGCAGTAGTATGTGCAAAAAGGATCTAGGGGTCTTAGTAGACCATACGCTAGACATGAGTCAGCAGTGTGATGTGGTCGCTAAAAAGGCTGATATACACACAACAAACCTTTATTGGCATAACAGCAGCGAACTCGGTTCAGGGATACAGAAAATGAAATGAAAAACCAAACAGTTAATTAACTACTCATTCTGACAGAAAAGACTTCTCCTCCTATATGCACAGTAAAGGAAGTTTGCCACCGCTTCGATAAAATCAACCCTATTTGAGGCTTGAAGGTTCATAATCTTACTTATTTACCCTCCAGGGATTGCAGTATAGGATCAAAGTGATAGGCACGTAAATCCTGGTAAAATCTACAAAACAGAAGTACATGGTCCGTTCCTTCAATCTCCTTTAGCCCACATGGACATAGCCTATCCGAGAAAGGTGTGTTGTTGTTGTTTTTTAAATCTCCCGTATAGCACAGCTGAGAGGAGCATGTTAAAACGGACCAGTGTGAACACCCTTCTTATGTGGGGATCAATCAAACAAGAGAAATACTCTGCAAGTGGCACGTTAAAAGAGATTCCCCAATAAATTGGGGAGCAATGCCCAGTGGCAAGACTACTAAATTCTTGTATTTCTGTATCGATTAATCTCTGTTTAATCATGCCAAAAGCCTGCTTCTCTGAAAGAAGGGTCAAATCATCCATGTTGAACCCCAAGTAATTTTTCCTTCAACACATGTCATCCAATCTGATGGGGGGATTCATACAGCATATAAACGATGAGGCTATTAGACCCACTTCTATAAAGAAATCACAACCAAAATTTAAACGTTGAGAGCCATGCTTTGGTGACTAAACATATCTGATTTGTCTCAAGGCATATTGCCGCATAAGGTACACAAGTTGGAAGCCCTAGAATTTTCCTATGAAATTTGGATTGGACCCTTTCAACCGTATTGTTAAAGGCAGAGATCCAGATTGCTGCACCGTAGAGGAGTTTAGCACATATTTTGTGGTTAAATACCTTGAGAACAGCTGGTATAAATTGATTTCCTTTCATATAATAAAAGTGGGAGACTGCAAGTACACTACTATTCACTGATTTTACCTCCTCCTTAATGTGGGTTGCACAATTAGCATTGTAGTGAAAATGTATACCGAGGTATTTGAAACTCTTCACCTGTTCCATAGGGTTTCCTCGAACAGTCCATCTAGAGGACTTCCAACTCCGACCGAACACAATAATTTTGGACTTATCAGAATTAAGGGACAGCATCTTCTTATCACAGTAGACTGTAAAATGCGTTCGCATCTTTTTCATCCCAACCTTCAAGAGTGAAAGGAGAACGGCATCATCGGCATACAACAATAGCGGGCAGTGTCTTGCTGCCAACTTGGGGAAATGCCTATTTACACAACTCATAAGGGGTGCTAGATCATTTAAAAAGAGACTGTAAGGGCCAGGATACAGCCTTGATTGACACCCACTGAAATTGCAGTCTTAGGTGCTAGGTCTCCTCCTTTTGAATATCTAACCTGGCAAGTAGTTTCTGTGTATGGTGTGTTTGTTTTTTTAATCAAAAAAGGCAATCGTTTGTCAATCCCCAATTTATTCAGTTTCCTCCACAAGATGTCCCTGGGCACTGAATCAAAAGCTCCCTTGAGATCGAAGAAAGCTGCATATAGTTTGAAACCTTTCCCTTTCCTCTATTTATTTACTAGATGACTAAGAACTATGCAGTGATCTAGGGTCGACTTGCCCTGGCAAAAGCCAATTTGCTCTGGCCCTAGAATTTGCTGTTCTAGTACCCAAGATTTAAGTTTATCAAAAAGGCTGATATGATTTTGGGCTCTGTCAACAGAAGTATACTGTCCAGATCACGCAAAGTGATGGTATTGCTTTACTTTGGTTAGACCATGCAGCAGTTTTGAGCAAATCCCCCCCCCTCCAAGATATAGGATTAAATGGAAAAAAATTAGGAATGATATCATATGACTGCACAGTGCCACCCCCCCAAGAATCGGGTCTTGTTGGGTTCTTCAATGCCACCCACTGATGAGAGAACACAGTTCAGATTATATTACTTTGAATAAATTGGGACACATATCCAGAACACAAACCCAATCATTGGATTAAAACAAACAAACAAACACAACCCCACTTCATTATCTGGTATTATTTTCTAGGACATTCTAGTATTATATCCCGAATAAACATATTATTTGACATTGTCAAATATGTCTCATTCATAACAGTGACTTCACCACAGAATCTCCAGGAATTTGGAGCAGGCAATCCTATTCCCAGTCCTGATTCCACCCCCCTGCTATTTAGTCATCCATACTACAGGGGGGATCCTTCCCAATCCGAGTGCTCCAGTTCTGCTTTTGCTTCCCACCCTCCATCTCTCTGGCTGTTTTTCACTGTCATGCAGTGGGGCCTGGAGTAGATCTCTGAGGAGACCATTTCAAAAGATGGGAGAGATTCAACCCTCCCCAAGCTTTTTTTAAAAAAACCTTTTTGTAATTTTCTGCAGACACAGGGAGTCCCCTGAGTCTATAGGAAAACCTGTTGGGTGAGAGTGTGCCCCCATCTGCAGAAATAAGTATCTCTACTCAGGGGCAACTGTTGAGGATTAGATATATAGATAGATGACCAGCTAGGATATCCAAACCTTTGAGATCCTTTGTCTCTTATAAATTTACTGTTAACTTTCTTTGGAATTGCTCAGATATAATTCTCAAATTTTATCAGGACCAGAATTCATTGGAATCATCAGGATCCACTTTGATAAAAGGCAGCAGTCATTTGTCTTTAGTAAGAACAGGGGTCATTTAGTAGAAAAAGAGGGGCAGGAGCTCATTAGCATAACTCATTAGCATATGTCACACCCCCTGACATCGCCGGAAGTGTGTCAGAAGGCACCACTGGGCTGTTTTGGATTGCTAGCTGCGGGGGGGGAACGTGTAGATCTGTCCTCACAGAGAAGGGAGAGCTTGTACCTGAATAAAGCTTGGTCTTAAAGGTGCCACTGGACTGTTTTGGACCGGGGGGCCGGGGGGGGGGCTCTGCAGCTTACTTGGCTGCTTCTTGCTCTGACTGAGGGCTGCTGGGAGCAGGGGGTAGGGCTTGTTGCATGTGCCTGCCCCCTGGGCTCTTTACTGCCGGAGCTCCGCTCCTGTGCGCTCCTGCAGGAAATGAACCCTGAGTAAGAAACACAGAAGGATATGCAGCACACTACAAAAGAGACACAGAACAAGTGTGGGTGGAGACATGTTACACTCTGGCTCAGCATCCTGCCAAAAATCACATCCCCTTGTTTCACCTCCTCTCTTCTCTCCCATATTCCTCTCTATGCTATGCATGACTGGGGCCTTTTCTGCATGTCCTATTTAATTGATTGTATGTCCATAAATGATTTGGATGAGGAGGGAATGTTTATTAAATTTGCAGATTATACTAAATCAGGAGGGGTAGCAAATACGGTAGAAGACAGGATCAGGATACAGGGGGATCTTGAGAGGCTAAAACAAATAAAATAAATTTCAATGGAGATAAATGTAAAGTTCTGCAATAAAGTAGGAGAAACTGAACACATAATTATAGGATGGGGGAGACTTGTCTTGGCAGTAGTATGTGCAAAAAGGATCTAGGGGTCTTAGTAGACCATACACTAGACATGAGTCAGCAGTGTGATGTGGTCGCTAAAAAGGCTGATATACACACAACAAACCTTTATTGGCATAACAGCAGCGACCTCGGTTCAGGGATACAGGAAATGAAATGAAAAACCAAACAGTTAATTAACTACTCATTCTGACAGAAAAGACTTCTCCTCCTATATGCACAGTAAAGGAAGTTTGCCACCGCTTCGATGAAATCAACCCCATTTGAGGCTAGAAGGTTCATAATATTTGCCCTCCAGGGATTGCAGTATAGGATCAAAGTGATAGGCACGTAAATCCTGGTAAAATCTACAAAACAGAAGTACATGGTCCGT